>NC_133619.1:450498520-450756020 GCF_048593235.1 Sminthopsis crassicaudata
TAAGTGTTTATTAAACATTTAGTATGAACTTAATATTGTGCTAGTCATTCATGTGGAGTGTGCCTTGACACAATGAATATGGATTTTAGATTTCAAATTAATACAATTAAGAAATTACTTTGCTAAATTAAGTGAATTGGATATACAGAAAACTGAGATGATATCTAAATATCCCCATTTCTAGTACAATTTATATATATGTAGCATAGGAGCTCAAGGGTCATTAAGTTAAATTTACTCAGAAATGGGGCAGGGTAAGTTAAAAGGCTTTCTCTTTAATTAAGTTTGCAGTTTATCCCATGCAGAGTTTATTGTGTTTAATAGAATTGGATATCTGGTACTATTCATAATATTCTGGAACATGAAGTTTCCTTAAACATATTTTTTGCCTAATCTTCTCATTTGATTTATGAGGAAACTGGGGCAAGAAAACTTTGAGTTACCAAAAACATGTAAGTATGAAGATGCAATGCTTGGGTTTGAATCAAAGACTTGATGTCTTTGGAGAAGAGAGTGGGCTCGATGAATTTGCACAGCTCTGCCTCACTTAAATTTAATTCACTTGCAAGTCAAGACATCATCCTTTTGATGATATTTCTTCTCTTTAAGAATGATGAACAACAATCTGTTGCCCCACACCAGGAGACCCAATAAGCCAATTCCAGTTGAGCAATGCTGCTATCTCCTCATCCTTGTCTTCCTCTTTCTCCTCTTCCTCCTTCTTTCCTCCCCCTCTCCCTTATCTTCCTTCATCTCCTTCCTCTGTCCATGTAGCGATTAACATCTTTACATGTGGGCCTTCTGTTTAAAGGTACATAGATTTTTTTTATTATTTTTTATTATAGCTTTTTATTTACAAGTTATATGCATGGGTAATTTTATAGCACTGACAATTGCCAAGCCTTTTGTTCCAATTTTCCCCCTCTTTACCCCCAACCCCCTCCCCCAGATGGCAGGTTGACCAATACATATTACATATGTTAAAGTATAAATTAAAAACAATATATGTATACATGTCCAAATAGTTATTTTGCTGTACAAAAAGAAATGGACTTTGAAATAGTGTACAATTAGCCTGTGAAGGAAATCAAAAATGCAGGTGGAAAAAAAATAGAGGTATTGGGAATTCTATGTAGTGGTTCATAGTCATCTCCCAGAGTTCTTTCTCTGGGTGTAACTGGTTCAGTTCATTATTGCTCTATTGGAACTGATTTGGTTCATCTCATTGTTGAAGAGGGCCATCCATCAGAATTGATCATCATATAGTATTGTTGTTGAAGTATATAATGATCTCCTGGTCCTGCTCATTTCACTCAGCAGCAGTTCATGCAAGTCTCTCCAGGCCTTTCTGTAATCATTTTTTATGAGAAAGATCTGGGTTCTTAGTGTACAATAAGCTCAATATGTGTCAACAGTATGATAAGGAAATCCAAAACATATTTTTAGATTTCATTAAGTATTAAGAATGTGGAAAGTAATAATCCTGTTATTTTTTACTCTAGTTAAAGTACATTTGTAGTATTGAGAATCCCACATTTCTGGGAGACACTGACAAATGTGAGCTTATTGTACACTAAGAACCCAGATCTTTCTCATAAAAACTATTTTCTACTTCCATTTTTCCATCCTTTATTTGTTCAGCTAGATTTCCAACCTTGTATTTGTTGTTATTGCTTTTGTTGTTCAACTGTTCAGTTATGTCTGACTCTTTGTGACCATATTTGGGGTTTTCTTGGCAAAGATATTAGAGTGGTTTGTTATTTCCTCCTCCAGCTCATTTTACAGATGAGGAAACTGAGCCAAACATGTTTAAGTGATTTGCCCCGAGTCACACAGCTCATAAGGGTGTGAGGCCAGATTCAAACCTAGGAAGATAAGTTTTTCTGACATCAGGCATGACACTCTATGTACTCTGCCACTCATATGACCCAGACCCAAGTGTAGTAGATCTTTATACTAGAGTGTTATGAAACTTTCTCCTTTTACATTTATTTCATCCTATGATCTCTACAGAAATCATTTAATGCTAATTCTTTCCTCAATGTATTATCTCTTTTTGTCAACTGCACATTTGATAAGCAATTCATTTTTTTATTTTTAGCTAAGACATTAATAAGCTTATAAAACAATGAAAAGGAGAGATCACTGAAGCACTCCATTAGAGACCTTATTTTATTTTTTATCAAAGCCTTTCATTTTCAAATATATGCATAGATAATTTTCAATATTCATCCTTGCAAAACCTTGTATTCCAAAATTTTTCTCCTTCCTTTCCCCTTTACCCCCTACTAGTTGTCAAGTAAACCAATATATAATAAACATGTACAATTCTTCTATACATATTTCCACAATTATCATACTACACAAGAAAAATCAGAGCACAAAGGAAAAATGAGAAGGAAAACAAAATGCAAGCAAACAACAATTTAAAAAATGAAAACACTATGTTGTGATGCACACTCAGTCCCCACAATCCTCTCTCTGGGTGCATATGGCTGTCATCATCACAAGACCAGTGGAACTGGCTTGAAACACCTTGCTGGTAATAAGAGCCATGAGAGACCTTACTTTACTCTGACATTAATCCATTAATGACTAATACTTATTAACCAGGTCAAAATCCATTATACTATACTCATCAAACTTTCCTGTTTCTCCATCTTTTCCATAAGGATATCATGTGAAATTCAAATACCTCTTATATTTTTCTGAAAGTGTTTTCTATTATACTTAGATAAATCTACCAACTCATCAATTTTGAAACGTCCTCTTCCAACTCACATGCATACCCAATCATAACATCTCATCCTGTATGATACTTATTTATGTCATTACATGAATTCTCCATGGGTAATCCATCTGTAATGCAAACCTTCTTCTTGTTGTTTTAATTTTTTAGAGTGTTGGATATCTATATTTTATTTCTTACTCTTCCTGAATGATCATTTCATTTCCTTTTCCAATCATACATTCTCAAAGCTCTCTTATATGCTATAGCCTACTTAGACCATTCAAACATTTTTTTTTTATTCCCCTTTAGGTCATGTCCTGTTTTGAGTCACTTAAGAATGTAGTATTCATTGACTTTTAGATAGATACTGTCACTGGGAAAACATTCATATTTAGACAGAGAGATTTTGTAATAGTAATAATAGTAATGATAGCCAATTGGATTTTGCAACAACTTGGGAACACTGAAAAAGATTGTCCAGTTTCCCAAGTACAAATCAGCCTGATTTCTTCCTCCCACACAATTTTGAATTCAACTCATTGTCCATATGTAAAGCCTATACAAGATATAGGCATGTTAATAAACACACATGCAAACACACACAGATACACATTTTGATGAATTATCTAAATGGACCACATCATGTTACATCTGTAGAATGTAATTTAATCAAGACTATTTTGCTAGTGTAGATGTTCAAGCCAAACCCTTTCAAAGGCAAAAGGCTTTTTTGAGGATACGTTGCAGTATCCTAGGAACCATTTCATTTAATGCAATGTTATCTTTGAGTAGGAGCATTTTGAATATATCATTAGGGGTAAATTTTTTTTTGTTTAGATTCCCTCAGGGAATCACTCATGATACTAGAAAGCATCTTATATATGAATGTCTTTCTGTTTTATTTTTCAGGTTATGTTCATTCTTAGCACATTGTTGAAATAATATTGCTGGTCATATATGTCATGTAATTTTGTATGATTTTACTATTTGTATTTTTATTATATCTACCACATATGTTTTATTATGTGCATATGATATTTGCTATATACTTGCTTGACAAAAGTATTTAGGGATTTTTTAATTGAACAAAATGTTTTTTTAAAAAAACTTTTAACAAATGAGATAAAATTGGATCATATGATTGCTATTACCTTGGCCTTAGCAAATACTTACTAGGCGTACATACCAAAAAAAGTGAAAAAAGAAAAAAAATCTGATATAAACTAAAATATAGATGATAACACTTTTGTCATGGGAAAAACCCTCAAAACTGATGACCAGCAATTGAGGGCATCTGAACAACATGTGGTAAATAAATATAATAGAATATTATCATACCACAGAAGTGAAAAATAATTCAGAGAAACTGAAAAAATTTGTACGAATTTATGAAGAACAAAGAAAATAGAACAATTTACGTGATGAATATGATAATATACTAGGAAAACAACTTTGAAAGACTTTAAAACTCTGACCAATAATAACTTCAGAAAACTAAAAGTGAATACCTCCCACTATTCAGAAAGCTTGAGGACTACAAGTATGGGATGACACAAATATTTTCAAATAAGGTCAAATTATTGATTTGTTTTACTCTACTATGTTTATTTGATATAAAAGGGGCTCTATGTCAAAAAAAGAGAGGATGAAATCTATGGGAAGTGATGGTGATATTAAAAAAGCAAAAAAAAAAAATCAGGAAGGTTTGAGAATAAAGCCTCAAAATTCTAATTCCAAACACATGTGTGAAAAGCAGCCAAAGGATTTTCAAAATTAATATGATGTGGTCATGTGCATCAGTCTTTAAACAGATGCTACCAAAAGTGGCTCAGAGAAACCATTCAATAAGATCAAGCAAATCTAGCAAAAGAAATAATTTGCTAGTTGTGCTTAATAGTTCCTCCTAAGGTGAATAGGAAAACTTCTTTATTTTATTTTAAAATGGGATAAAGATAGTGTGGTGCAGTAGATAGTATCTTTAAAGTTCAAATCCTACTTTCCAATGTTAATTATCTGTATTACCTTGATCAACTCTTTTATTCTTCCTATTTCTCTCTTCTGTCACCTATAAAACAAGAGTTAAACCATGCTTCTGAGATCCCATCCATCTTTATATCTATGATTCTATAAAATATATGTGACCAGTGGTAGTATACAAAAGCTGGAGAGATGGTGAGTTATTTATACTTTTCTATTCAGCATAACTTTTTTTTTTGTGCTGAGACAACGGGTTTAAGTGACTTGCCTAGGGTCACACAGCTAAGTGTTAAATGTCTGAGACTAGATTTGAACTCAGGTCCTCCTGACTTCAAGGTTGGTGCTCTATCCAAGATTCCACCTAGCTGCCCCTCAGCATAACTTTTTAATGCATAATTAGGCAACTATATAAATCCATTTTTTCGCTTGAAATAATCAAAATCATGCTGTTAATTCTCAGATAATTTCAATTCAATAACATTTATTAATTAGTCAGGTGCTGTGCTAAGCAATGAGGATACAAAAAGAGGTCCTGTTCTCTAATGTGGGAGACAACATGCAAACATATAAATTAACAAAGAAAGAAGTAGAGAAAGATAGACAGACAGACACAAAAAGACAGACAGAGACAAAGAGATCAATGGAGAGAGAAATAGATAGACAGGCTGATAGAAAGCATGTCATATACAGTAGCAACAGATAGAGCTGCATACTCCAAAATACACTGTCCAGCATCATATACAATGTTTTTTTTAAAAAAAGAAAAAAAAAAACTAATGCTGCCAAGAGTCAAAGAAGATTACTTAGTTATAATTTTATTGAAGTAGATGCTATGGCTACCATCACAATGAATTAAAAAGTCATGTGACCCTATGATATGAAGGAAAGTTTTTAGTTATATGAGCTGTGTACCAATCATCCTAAAATTTTATTGGCAAGTAGGTGGTTCCATGTATATTTATAATGTTAAACTTGGAGTCATGAAGATGAATTTAAATTTGTTCCAACTCTTACTAACTGTGTGAACCTGGGCAAGTCATTTAACTATTCTCAGCTTCAGTTTCATAGAATTGTTGTGAGGATCAAATGAGACAACCTATACATAGCAATATAAAAATTCTAAGAATGATACTTACAATGGGATGACATCTTCCCATTCCCATGGTTACACAAAAGGGATATTGTAAAGCTAGAAGGTTAAACAAACTAACAGAAGTCTCAAAGCCACCACTAAATCAAATGTTTTTGACAGCAAAAGAAAAAAATGGGAAAAAGCTGAAGGGTATCTTATTTATTTTCTAATGTTCAAAATAACCATATATTCTTAATTCTTAAATTATCAGTGAAACTTTTTGAAGTCAATAACATAATATGAAAAACTAAAATTCCTTGAATCTATTAGGTATAAAATACTGGGGGTGGGAGTGGGGAACCAGGACAAATCAATGAACATTGAGAAATCATCACATTGCAATGGTGCTATTAATAAAAACATAAAAAGAAATAAAAGAAATTGTTATTATTTTGAATATTGAACCTTGAACAGTGTTTTGCACATAGGAGACTTTAATGAATAATGTAAAATTATATTGAATTGAATTGAAATTTGCTGTTAGGCAATAATGTTATAAGCTGTAGAATACATGAATGTGTTTCCTTATAGTTCATTTATATTCTACTTGACCTAAGAATCAAGGGCACATTTATTTTTGGACATAACAAGACACTCACAATAAGAGCTTTTGCTTATCTTTACAAGAGAACATATATTGGTTTGGTATTCAAATATGAATTACATAATTTTGTAGATGCTTTTGTGATATATATGTATATATATATATTCATACATATGTGTACCTATATTCAATTTTAAATGTAATTCTTTAACAAAAATATTTCTCCTTATCAAACTGAAGTTTGAGATTTGGAACTTACTTTTCTCATCTCAAAATGAGGAAGATGGACTAGATAGTCTCCAATGTCACTTCTAGCTCTAAATACTGAGATTCTAATAATGTAAGAAATTTATTGAGTTTGTGTTTGCGAAAAAAAGAAAAGGAGGAAAGGGAAGTGCAAACAGAGACAAAGAAATATGGAGATGAAGACAGAGAGAGAAGGAAGGAAGGAAGGAAGGAAGGAAGGACAGGGAGAAAGGGAGAAAGGGAAAAAGGGGAAGGGAGAGAAGGGAGGGAGGGGAGGGAAGGAGGGAGAGAAGGAAGAAGAGAAAGAAAAAGAAAAAAGAAAAGAAAGCTAAAGAAAAAGAAAGAAAGAAAGAAAAAGAAGCAGCCTGTGGTTGGTTAATAGTGTTTGAAAATGAAGCTTATATGCATGAACATTGAAAACATGGTAATCCATACTCAGCCGTGCAGGAGATCTAGTAGTGGGCATTATCTAGACTTGACTCATTTTTCTTTACTTGCACCTTTATATATTTTGTTGGCTTCAGTGTGACCTGTTGTGGATTTCCTAATAGATCATGGTGTTATTAGACTTTCTAGTCTAATATGCTCTTTAACTTCTCTCTCCCATCTCCTTCCCTCGAGGATGCACTGAGCTAAATCACTTTCACTAGTTACTGAGTCTTTGCTACAGGATATGAATTTAAGAATATTTGAAATTTACCATGTCATGTATAAAATAAATTCCAATGTTGTACCTTCTTCCTGATATAAAGTTTCAATGAATTATAAAATGAGAACTGGTAATATTATCAGAATACATTTCAGGGATGGAATGAGTTTGTCTTTTCTCTGTACTATTGAATATAAAATGATTTCAGTGAGGATTCAGATATCAAATATTGTGCCTTCTATTCCTCAAAGATCATTGATGCAGATATCATATTGAAATAAAATGCACTTTAGATTAAATGTTAATAACTCATTAATATAACTATATGAATTTGTAATAGTTCAGACTTCAATAACTACTCTAGCAATTGACAATTATGCTAGATATAATATAAAAGTGTAAATTTTGTGTTTCGGTACACACGTTCTTGATGAAGTCAGTAAAATTTAAATTATGAAATATTTTGGGAAAAGAAAATGTTTCATTTTGTTTTGATATTTAATATTAAAACACTTCAGTCTCAAATATAATAGAGATCTCCTTTCTATGTCTAAATAGCATTAAACATCAGAATGAAAATTGAAAAATTAATATTTATATGATTAAAAACATTTGGATATTGAAAAAAACCTGAAAATTATGTTTTTACTGTTCTTGCAAATAGTTGACATAACTGGACAATGACACACTCACTTTTCTTGGATTTTTTTTTTTACTCATAGTTATTTCAGAAAATTTAATCATTTGGTCAATTTGATTTTGAAGGAATATGCTTAATAGCTTGATTGCTTTATTATGAAACCAGAAAGGGATTAAAAAATTTACCTTAGTTATCTTTTGGGCAATAAAGTAGAAAGACATTCTAGGCCTTAATTTCTTCATAAAATTAAGGGCTAAAATGATTCCAATGCCCCCTCTACTACTGAATCTATGATTCTATAAGACAAATCTCAAATGTATCCCCTTTATAGAAAAGAATAAACAAAACTGCATTATTTATGTTTTTAAATATTATATTGATGCTTTTTTATTTTTATAACACAGTTATTTCTAGAAATAACCTTCCCCTGTAAAGGGCTGAAACTCCTAAAAGGTGTGCTTGAGTCAGACAGCTGAGCACTTAAGGCTAATTACTTATTGGACAATAACTCTATTAGTATATATTTGGAATTTTTCTTCTCACAGTTGATGCTAGCTCAATGGTTGGGGTTAAGAGAATTGTAGGTAAGGATTAGGGGGTGGAGTGAGAGAGGGAGAGGATTGCACTTGGCTTCAGGACAGGAGGAGAAAAATGTAGAGATTCCTGGAGATTCTGGACTCTAGAATCAAGGAAGGATACTTGGAAAACTCCTGGCAGTTTTATCCATCTCCTTCACTTCTCCCCCTAAAGACCAAGGACTTTTGCTTATCCTGACTTTGGTTGATTCTGAGGCCTCCAGGGAGCTAGTCAAGACTTTACATTCCCCAATCCTTTCCTACCCCTCCCCAACAGGGAATTGAAGCCTTCTTTGTAGCAAAGAAAATTACTTCAATTAAAATCTCCAAATCAGTGACTATAGCATATAATATATGGAACATTCTGGCCCAGTAGTCCTCTGCTTTGTTGCTAGGTAGATGGAGGCTTATTTTGTTTTTGTCTTTTTTTTATTTTTGTTTGTTTATTTGTTTTGTTTTGGTTTTGCTTTCTAGAATTATTAGTTTTTTAGTCAGAGTTTGCCTTTTTTTGAATGATTTTCTTTTTGACACTGAGGTAGCTATTATGCATATTATTCGTCTTGTTTTGCCTATTTCACTGATGCACCATTGTGCATCAGTTTATACAAATCTCCCAATGTTACTCTGAAGTCTTCATGCTCATGATTTCAGCCACATTTCTTTTAAGAGAGAATGGTGGTATATTTATTATCAGCTTTCAACTTTCATATTTTTCTGTAATATTTGATTCTAAAATAGCCTAATCTTCAAAATGTTTATATACTATGAAAATAAGTACAAGTAAAATCTTCCACAAGCAATACCTCATTTCTGGTTTAGGTATATTCCATAAATTCATTTGTAGTTCAATTGTTTGGAACTTAGAATCCTAGGATATTGAGCTCTAAAAGAACATAAGGATCTAATCATTTCATTTTATAGATGTGAAAACTGAAGCTATAATGAAAAGATAGCTTTAAGGAAGGGCTATGGTGGCCATCAGATGCTGGTGGCATCTATACCAATCAATATTACTCTTTATATCAAGGTAAATTAGTATAATGAGTATAGAGAGTATACTATAATGAGAAAGAGTTAGAAAGCTCAATCCATATAAGCTAGCTAAAGCCGTTATCAATTTTTCCTTCCATCTAAGACTTTTTTGACTTGCTGTGCCATCCGTGCTAGAGAAAACTCCAAAGGATTATTCTATGTATATGCTTTGATCACCATCAAATAAGTACCACTTATCTATCTAGTGTCATGAAGGCACTTTGTAGAGGGTCACAGACATTGGGGAACTCTGGGTGAGATGTAAGACCCTTCAGCCCAGAGGGAACCTGCTGGCAATGTCTGGTTCAGCTCCCCATCTCCCCTAAGGGCTCTTGACCTTCCTGAGAAGTCAGAGGGTGGTGATAACCTGTGTTGTGATTGAAGCAGAGTGATAGCAGGTGGGAAACTACATACAATAGCAAGTTGTTTATATGGTCTCACTTGCACAGTATATACTTGGTGCATGCCCAGTGTGCTTTGATTACATGAGGGTATGAGGGTATAAAAATGAGAAAGTCCTTGGAATAAATGGACTCCATTTTTCCACCATCGTTAGGAGTCCTGCCCCATCACTTCTCACAAGGACAGTATATTTTAATCACCCCAGTGTGGAAGCTGTAAAACGCAATGGTACATTTTGTCACCCCAACTTGGGGACTCTAAAAAGCAGGATATTTTAATCACCCCAACTTGGGAGTTCTAGAAAGTAGGATTCAATATTTTAATCACCCCAATGTGGGGGCTTTAGAAAGCAATGTACATTTTGTTACCCCAACTTGGGGATTCCAGAAAGCAGGACACAACAAGTTTTAATATCTGGTCTTTTTGTGTTTGTAGAGGAACACATATAGTAGGGGAATTCTGGGTGAGGTATAAGACCTTTCAGCCCAGAGGGAACCCACTGACAATGTCTGGTTCAGCTCCCCATCTGCCCTAAGGGTTCTCAGCCTTCCTGAGAAGTCAAGGGGCATTGACAACCTGTGTGGTAATTAAAGCAGAGTGATACCATGTGGCAAAGACACATTTACACACAATAGCAAGTTGTTTATGTGGTCCTGGCATGGCATGCACAGTATATAGTTAGCGCATGAGCAGTGTGCTTTGGTTATATAAAAGTATTAGGGTGTATAAGGCTGAGAGAATTTGGAATAAACAGATTCCTGTTTCACCATCCATGTGAGTCCCACTTCTTCACTCCTCTTCTAAGACCAAGGATTCGGGGTTGGTACTTAGATCCTTCAGAAAGCTAGACCAGACACAACAGTTTATTTTTGGAGTTTCTAATTTTTAAAAGTGCTTATTCACTTAATTATGTTTATCTTATTTCATTTTGTTGAAGTATTATTATAAGGATAAGATTTCCCTTTGAGAACTGCTTTACCTGCATCTCAGAAACATACCTGCATGTTACATCATCATTTTCTTTTATATAGTTGTTGCTTTCACAATTTTGTTTGTTAACTATTTAAGATTTTGTTGTGAAGACTCCATTTGGATCTGTCCTGAACCAGTTTTGTTCTTATTGAATTAAGGATTATAAATTATGTCAGGTATTTCTATCTTTTTACATTTGCTTATGAAATCTCTCTGCTCTATACATGGTCAATTTTTGTAAAAGTCCCATGTGGTAGGGAAATATGAATTTATTTATTCAGACATTTATTAGGCAGCATAAGTCTAGTTTCTCCAGAAATGTATTCAATACCATATTTTCCCTCCTGTTTATCTTCCTGTTAGATTTATCCAAAACTGATAGAGGATTATTGAAGTTTCCTGTCACTATTATGTTATCATTAATGACTGCTTGAAGATAAAACCAGGTTTCCTGTGTGATTTGGGGTAGGAAAGCACTTGAAATATCTAAGTTTATGAATGATATTTGATTACTGTCTATCGTTCCTTTTGATATACTATAATTTCCTCAATTACTTTTTGTTTGAATGCTTGCTTTTGTTTTGTCAGCATGATGGAAGCTCTCCTTTTTTTTTTTTTTTTTTTTTTTTTTTTTTTTTTTTTTGTATTCACTTGATGTAAAGTAATTTTTTCTATCTTCAGTTTCCTCAGCCTCCAAGAAAAATAAGAATGAGTCTCAGACTCAGGAAAAGCTCAAAAGGGATTTTGAAAAAAAAAAGTAGGAGAGATAGAGGAAAAGTTAGGGAAAGAATTAACAAAAGAAAATACAACAAGCTAATGAGAAGAATGCCTTAAGAAGTAACATAGGCCAAATGAGAAAGGAGGTTCAAAAGTTCACTAAGTAAAATAATTCCTTAAAAATTAGAATTGAGCAAATGGAAGTTAGACTTTTTGAGAAATCAAGACACAATAAATTTCTAACAGTCAGAGATTTTTTAAAACTACTGAATTTACTTTTTAAAATTTTTAAATTTATTTATTTTTAAAAAGAATCAGAAAAAGGAAATGGAAAAGGAATACAAAACAAAAGAGAATATTGTCATATGCCCATCAGAACATCAAAGAAAACTACTGAATTTATAAATAAATTTAGAGACCTTTAAAATTATAATAGTAAAATAGATAAAACACTTATTATTGTTCAGTCATGTCTGACTCTTCATGACCTTGCATGGGTTTTTTTTTTTTTTTTGACAAACTAGAAGGGCTTGCTACTTTCTTCTCTAGCTCACAGTACACATGAGAAAACTGAGGCAAACAGGATTAAGTAAATTGCCCAGTATAACATAGGTAGTAAGTGTCTAGGGACAAATTTCCTGACCTCAGATCTGGTGTTCTATTCACTGCACCACTGAGATGCCCATGATAAACCATTAATTAATAATAAAAATGGCAAACCAAATTAAGATAACTAACAATGGCTAAAGAGAAAACAGAGAAAATATTTTATTATATGCCAACAAGACCAGAAAATAAAATGTATGATTTTTTAAAATATAAAATATCCAAATTAACATAATAAAAAATTAAGATAAATATGGCCCTGAAACATGAAACAGAAAAAACAAAAATAGAAAAAAAACTCATGCCAGGCATTTTTCACCCAAATTTTTTTTTCCTAATATACTGGCAACTATAGTCAATATAATTGTTTTTCTTTATAATTCAATATTTCTTTATTTTATCCCTGTAAAAACATGACTCTGAGAAAGATAGAACTCATAAGTTTTATCAGACTACCATGGTTCATAACACTCAAAAAATTTTAAGAATTTTGGTGAATACTGTTGTAAAAAAAATAATTAAAATAGTAGTAAAAAAAAAAAAAAACTTCCAAATTTCCAGGCTCATGATTTTGGAATTATACCTTCACTACGCACTCTCCCTCATCCTACACATACAATTATCACATCTTGCCATTTTTACTTCCATAACATCTCTCACAATTGACTCTTCCTCTCAACACATATATCACCTCAATTCAGACCCCGTACTCTTCCACTTAGACACTGATAGAGGAAAGTAGCTCATTGCTAGGATCCATCTGTTGGTTTGTTGATGGAATCCATAACATATTTGGTTATTCTCATAGAGCATGAGAATTCTACAAGTTCAGTGCTAAAGTTTTAGAAAGTTACAATATCTGTTAGCCCACAAAGATGAGTTTAACCATTTGAGAATCTTTAGGGGGTATTGTATGTAAAGACAGTCTTGACACTTTTAAGTCAAGTTGAATGGACTGCCTAATAGAGCAACTTGTTCCTAACAGCTTGACAGGTCTATGGAATTTCTTGTCCAGCTGTACAAAAGACTAAGACATCAGGAGATGGAGCAAGTAAAGGACTTAAAAGGTTCAAATAGCAGGTAACCAAGTGTGGAGCCCATACCACTGGGGGCCACCTAGCCTAGTCAGGCATCACAATGCAGGCAGTAGAGGGCAAGCTCTGGCTTTTCATTGGGAAGCCCCAGGGCAGCAACCTTACCAGTATAGCTGGTCTTGAACTCAGGTTGGAAAAGGGGAACTAATGAGAAGATAGCAAAGGAAAATGCTAACAGGAGTTAGAAACTTCAAGTGCCCAGTAAAAGGATATACTGGGATGGTTCTTTCTAGCTCAGGTTTTAGTTTGAAGATGGCCAGTTAATTTTAAGCAGCAGTGATGGGAGATCTGAGCCATACTCTATCCTTGAGTTGGAATCAGAGAAAAAAAGTTAAAACCCAATCCAAGGAAACTTTATTACAATCAGAATCTAACTTCATTATTTTATTTGGAGAGAATTTATAAATGTACATAAAATGTTCAGGGGATGAAAAGGAGCAGATCAGCATCTTTCTGGGCTTAATGAAGGTCAGAAAAGCCTTATCTCTATGAGGAAGACATCAATTAACACATATCTATTGAGCACCTACAGTGAATCAGGCACTTTTATAGGCAATGAGATACAAGTACAAAGACCAAAAAGAATTCCTAATTTTAATGATTTTCCATTCTGATGGGGAAGAGGAAAAGGATAATTTTTATTGAGAATCTACAAATTATCACATTTTGCAAAAAAAAAAAAAAAAAACAAAAAAACAAAAAAACAAAAAAAAAAAACAAAACCAAAAAAAAACCCTTGTTTAATACTAATGATTATTCTGTGAAGGAGGTGTTACTAGTATTCCCATTTTACAGTTGAGAAATCTGAGGAACATAAAGAATAAGTGACTTTTTCAGTTTAAAACTGGATTTGGACTCAGATCTTCCTGACTCCAGAACCAGTCTCTCTCTCTCTCTCTCTCTCTCTCTCTCTCTCTCTCTCTCTCTCTCTCTCTCTCTCTCTCTTTCCCCTACCCCTCTCTATATATAGATAGATAGATGTATATACATATATATAATGCATATACACATATATACAGCATACACATAAAATAAGTAAATGTAAAAATATATTAGGGAGTTAAATACCAAATGGTTTGGGAAAGAGAGGCCTAGCATTTGGAAGGATTAGGATAGGTTTCATGTAGAACATGGTCCCTGAATCTTACAAGAAGAGAAGATATTGATAAAATGAAGATAAGGAATCCCAGATATGGAAGAGGAGACTAGTGCAAAGATGTCAGTTAACAGATGGAGTATTATATGAGAACCAGAGAGAAGACTGGTTGGCCAGATCACAGAGTATGGGAAGGAGAATAAAGTAAATTGGGTCTAGGTGGTAAAGGACTTTAAAAGCTAAGCAAAAGAGTTTAAATTCCATTCACTTAGGCAGGCCTTTTAAATTCATAGCTCTACCTTAATTGAAAGACAGAGAAGGAAAAAAGGAATAAGGTAGGGAGGAGGTGAAAGTCAGAATTTAAACTCTTGTCTGATAGATCTCCTCAACTCCAAGCCTTTCCATTTCATTTCCCTGTCTTCAGTAAGAAGAGAGGACTAAGGGAAACACGTATTCTCTGGGAGAACACCAGTCTGAAGGAACAACAAAAAGAAACTTGGAAACATTTTGGAGCAGAAAATATTTAAGAAAGTTGTCAGCACTTTACTACACAGTTACTACACAACCTAGAAACAGCTTAATGATTTCTGCTCTAAGACCAGTGGAGGATGTTTTTTGCCCTTTGTCTCCCAGAGAAAGAAAGTGGACCTTAGAAGAAGAATGGGGGAAGGTGAGTATTTGTGAAGATATAGGAAGATACAAAACTAGAATTAGGGCATCTGTCCTAGAAATCACAAAGGAACAGAAATGCCTATGATTTCAGTAACCTCATCATTTATGTTGGTCAAATGGCTATTTAGATATGGAGGTGTAATTGCTGGAGCATAAGTGGAGATCTCAGTGATGGAAGGAACATGGCACGTAAGGTGAGAGAGGTCTGTGGAATTGGGCAGTGACTTTATTTCAATTAGCATATAAGAAAAATTGAAGAAAAGAATGAATCAATATATGCTAGGACAATTGAGAAGATGCTTAGCACAGAAGTACCTTGAAAAGTATCCATCTTACTTTCAGGCTTGTAATAAGACCCATGTAAGATAAGCTTAATATGACTAGGGTATTGATTTCTAATCTTCTTTTCACCAATCTTCACAACAAATATCAGGACAGGATTAAAAATTTCAGAATATTTTGTCTTACACAACACATATGAATTATGACTTCAGTAGATCTTTTAAGAGTTTTAGAATTAAGTGATCAGGACTTTATGCTAAGGTGCATAAGGGAGAGGACATTTCCTAATGAGTTCTGGAGACTGCTATAACCTTGCTTAACACCTTGAGGTCAAATACTAACATGCAATGAGATGACCCCATTCCCTTATATGACCTTAAGTCACCAATTCTCAGTTTCTGATGCCATAGAACCAATCTTCCAGAACCTACTTACCTTCCCAACTTTTTCCCCCAGATTAAAAAAAATTGCTGATTACAACTCTGGATCCTCCTAATTATGTTTTTGAAGAAATTTTTCCCAGCATACTCAAAGCAACAAAAAACCCAGTAAAGTGACATAGATTTAGGACCAAATGGAGAACTTCATGTCCTGTTGTGAATTATTTGTACCGAAGCGATATAGAAATTATGCCTTATGGAGGGCAGACATTCTGAAGAAAATTGTAAGAGTAGAAATATTGTCAGCAGAAGGAAGGAGAATCATTAGATACAATGCCATGAAACAAAGGAAATGAACAATGTATGTATACCTCTAAGGAAAATGCAGCTGAGTAATTATGTACAACAGCAACTAATATCACAGGTATAATGACAACTTAGTGGGCCAATAGATAGAGAACTAGACCTGGATCTGAGTACAAATGGGATACTTCTTATCTGTGTGAGACCTCTGTTGACCTCAGTTTCCTCACATAGAAAATGAATAGTTTTAAAAATAGCACCTAATTTCCAGGGCTGTTGTGACAATAAAATGAGATGATATTTGTAAAGCACTTTGAAAACCTTAAAACTTTACATAAATGCTATTGTTGTTATTATTATTATTACTACTACTATTATAGTGCTATTGGATGGTGATATAATTCTGCAAAAGCAAAATGAAGTATAATACTAAATTAAAAGAGAATTTTTGAAGGAGTCAATCATTAAGCATGTGCTGGAGTTAACTCTAAATGGCTTGCAGAGCCAAATGTTGAATTTTCAGGAAGAGTTTTATACCTCTGAAATTGGGAATTATTAAAAATCAGATTGTGATTTATTTTTGTTGATTTCTAGATTAAAAAGTTTTAATTAGGTCAATTAAACTTAAATACGTGTGCATACTTTCCATCCGTACCCCCAGAAAGTCTCACTATTAAACATTTTATAGCACACCTCTTTATAGCTCTATAAACATTGTTTAAGGTTAGCAAGAGTGTAATAGAAAGCTCATAGAATAAAGTCATCACCAGACTATAGGCCTGTAGGATAATGATAGTACCAACAACAATAATCATTATAATAACTAACATGTATGTAGTAAATTAAGATTTGAAAAGTCCTATATATCCATTATCTGATTTGATCACCACATCTTCAAAAATATGACTGCAGAAATCTTTCAAGATATGGATTCCTTTTCTTCTGTGTAAATTTAAAAAAATTTATGCATTTCTATGAGGTTTCTTGATTAGAGAAGACACACAGCTAATTTTTCCTATATGTCCATTTACCTGGGACATCACTTATCTTGTCTAGTAGCAAGTAGTACAAGGATGAAGACAAGAGATAGTTATCAGGGTGATTGTTCATTAATGAGATGTATGGTCACAGATTGAGCAGCATGCTACAGTATTCCATTTCCCTAGTGTGATTCTGATTAAAAATTTTACCTGTCCAACAAATGAGGCTATTGTACATGTCACTTCTCTCTTTCATAGCCAGTCTCCTTGTAAAAATTGTCTACACTTTTGCTTCCACTTCTTCTCCTCTCACTCACTCGTCTATCCTCAATCTAGATTCTAACTCAAACTCTTTTCAATATTGCCAATGGTTTCAATTTCCAGGTCTGTAGATCTTTTCTCAGTTCTCATCCTTCCAGATCTCTCAGCAACATTCAAGATTGTTGATCATGCTCTCCTGATGGGTATTCTCCTTTCTGTAGCTTTTCCTAATATCTTTCTCTCCTGTTTCTCTTCCCACCTGTGTCCTTAGTCATTTTCCCTCACTCATCCTCTATATTTTCATAGTAACCTTCACCAGCATATTCTTTTCTCAGCTCCTACACCTCAACACCCACATCCTGTTTTTTTGGTTTCTTCATTTCAAGTTTTTTCCCCAATCCAGTCCATCTTCCATGGAGCCAACAAAAGTATATTACTAAACTCATTTTTAAAAATTAAAGAAATTTCAAGGTAAGAATAAAACTGCATTATCAAGGCTTTATCAAATGATGTCTGAATCTTTCTCAATGATATTAACCAGTCAGGATCCTGGAATCTTTATGAAACTTAATTAAAACCATAATGCAAAATTAGAAGTTTGTGAGGTTTTTTTTTTAATGTTGTATGAGAATTGTTACAATTTTAAAAGGTTAGTATAGCTATGGGGCCACGAGTATGGGCAGTTAAAGAAAGAGAGCATGATGATTTTTTTTTTTTGCAAAGCATACACTTCTCTTGAAAAATAGCTGTTCTGGAGGCATAGTGGGTTATAGAAAACTGAGCCCTTATATAGGGAGATTGCTATATAGCAGAAGTTGGTACCCTTTGGTACATTTGCCAGAGGGTAAAGCACTAAAACTTCCAGTATGGCACATTGGCCCCTGGCCCAAACTTCCATCAATAGTATCCCTTAAGTCCATTTCATTGTATAACAACCCTGTGGCTATATAGAATTGCCTACAGGCAACAACCACTTAGAAAAAATTAAAGAGATAGCAGAGAGAGATTGAAAAAGCATATTGGTTCAAAATTGAGATCACCATACTAAGAATAAGATGGCATAGCTCTTCTAGCTCCAACTTGGCCTATAGATTGGTAAGTGTCCCTCAACAAATCATTTAGTCTCTTAGTTTTTAGTAACAGTGTAACCTAAGGATAAAAATAGCTGCCCTATCTGCTTCATACACTGAATTGTGAGGATCAAGTGAATTTTTGTCAATTAAAATGCTTTGAAAAGCCTAATGCTATATCAATATTAAGCAGTAAGAGTGGCAGATGTTAATGATAAACTATAGCTATCATCTATATAATGCTTTTATATTTTGTATATTTTATCTCAATTTCACAAAAATCCTGAATAGTTGTTAATATTATTCCCATTTTATAGCTGAAGAAACTGAGAATGAGAATGGTTAAATATCTTATCTAGGGTTACACAAGTATAAGTATGTGAATAGGCTTCAACCTGGGTTGGTTTTTTTGTTTGTTTGTTTGTTTGTTTTGTTTGTTTTTATTCTAAGCTTAAGACTCTATCTACTGCACCACCTAGACGTAAAAAATTGTTGGCTGATTTATATATAACTTGTATCATCAGTATCATAATATGACAATCAAAAATATTGTTATTATCACATGTTTCTTCAAAAATCATGATTTACTTGCTATGTTGATTCAATGCCAAACATCTGGATATAAAGTTAGTCAACCATCTGGATAGTTCTATATCTACAGATGTTTAACCCTAATGCAAATGAAACATGGATGTTTGCCTGAATTTTTCACTTTCTTTTCAGATGTTTGAGCATCATGTAACATTGATACAAGTGAATTCAATACATTTGTCTCACCTATCCTCCTATTCTTTCCCTTGCTTTGTATACCCACAAATGTGCAGAAACTATGACAATATGACAATATTATCTACCATATCATTCAGTCTAAATCACTTCCACTTAGGGCACATTTTTTAAAATAAAAATAAAGCATAGTGACATGTATTTTGTGAAAAAAAAAATTAAAAAGCAGTCAATTAGTCAATATCAAAGAAGCATTTTGCTAGTGCATTTTGGTCCAGGATAGTTTGCTATGGATACATGCTGAGAGGGCTTGAATCAAACTACTTGGCTCACTTTAAAAGTTGCATTTTTAAATAAGTGCCAGACGTGTGAAGCCATAATGAGTTTAATTAAAGTCATTGGAAGCCAGTAATTCAAGTCTTAAAAATGTAATTTGGGAGCAAACAAAACCCAGAAGTCAAAATGTGGGAGGGGAAAGAATTTTAGATAACAGTCATAAAAGAAAATCACCAAGTACATTGTAGGGTAGTAAAATGGAAAGACAATTTAACTAAAAAAACAAAACAAAAAAACCAGGAGATGAGGGAACTAATGCCAATTTTTCCACTGCTACCCTTATTACCTTGGGCAAGTCCACACTCAAGTTTCCATAACTGTACAATAGAAGGATTCATTTTATAGGAAGAGAAAAGGATTTTTAACTGACCAAAATTCAGTGAAAGGGTTTTGATAATGTTATTTTTACTTGCCAACATGCAAAATTAAGGTATTTTAGTAAACTCTCTGCAATCTGTCTTCTGACCTCATCATTCAATTGAAACTGTTCTCTTTAAAGTTATCAAGAATTTCTTAGTTTCTAAACATGATTGTTTTTTCTCAGTTCTCATCCTTTTTGACTTCTCTGTTGCATTGATGATCACTTCCTTTTCTTAGCTATTCATTGCAGTCTTGGTTTCCATGAATCTGCTCCTTACCTCTGCCTGTGACTTCTCTTTTCTAGTTCGTTACCTGGATCCTCAACCATGTTGAATTTCCTCATTTTTAAGATTAGAAACTGATGCTAAGAAAGGTAAATTGAATTTCTTGGGGTCACAGAGATTGAAAGTGGCAGATCCATATATGAAATTAGGTACTCTGACTCCAAATTTAGTGGGGGGGATTGTTTTTGTTTTTGTTTTGTTTTTGCTGTTCTACAATCTATATGCTACAGTGAAAGCTCAAAGGCTCTGGATCAGTGATTATCTGAAGACAGCTAAATTCTGAGAAGGATGGAAACTATTAGTAGAATTTCAGTGGAAGTCATCTATAAGATATTCTAAATAATCAGATAAATGAGGGTATAAAAGCTACTCTTTGACAAAGAACCCCAGCTTAAATACTTAAGGGGACATTTATTTTACTAAGTGTAAAAAATTAAATTAGGAGATTATTTGATCTTAATATACTTTTTCTTGATGCATCTAGTTTTGAGTTTTGACCATCCTTTTTTGTTTTCAGATTGCTATTTCTAAAAAAAAAAAAAAAAAAGAAAAGAAAGAAAAAAAGGAAAACACAAAAGAAAAAAATCCTGCCTTCAAAAAGCTCACAGTTTAGTGATGGAGAAAACACATAGATAACTTATGTATAAACAAGAAATATTCAGGATAAGTTGGTTAAATTTGGATATTCAGGAGAAATCACAGAGGTTAGACATTAGCATCAAGGGAGATCATGAGAAGCTTCTTTCATTTCACTAGGTGAAATTTTAATTGATTACTTGAAGGAAGCCAAGGAAACAAGAAATGCGATTGGGGAGGTAATTCCAGATAAAGAGGGCAACAGAGAAAATGCAAAGCCAAAATTAGAGTGCTTTGAGGAAGGAATAATAAGTTGGGCCACGTCACTGAATCATAAAGATCATGAAGGGGAACAAGGTATAAGATGATTGGAAAGAGATGAGGAGACTAGTTTATAAAGAGTTTTAAAAACCAAATGGAGAATTTTGTATTTTATCTTATAGATAATAATGAATACTAGAGTTTTTTTAATGGGAGAGTAGCATGGTCAAACCTGTGTTTTACATGCATTAGTCAACCTGCCATCTGAGGGAGGGAGTAGGGGGAAGGAGAGGAAAAATTGGAACAATATTATGCATGCATATATCTTATAAATAAAAAGCTATAATAAAAACTTTTTAAAATCAGTTGAGATTAAAAAAAAAAAAAAACCCTGTGTTTTAGCAGATTAAAGTGTTATAAAATGGACCATATTACTCCACCTGGTGCCAAGTACCACTAGCAACACTAAATCCTAGAGCCTCAGAAATCAAAGAGTTTGATCCCTTCATTGTATATATGGAAGACAGCAGAAAAAACAAAGAAGTAATAGCCAAGACCTCCAGGGGTGGAGCCAAGAAAGCAGAGAAAAGGCAGGAAACAGCTCAAACTCTCTCAGTTTTCATTGAAAATCACATGAAAACAAGCCTCTAAACAATCTGACAGAATGAAACCATTCTCCAGCTCAAAATAGATTGGAAAATTTGAAGAAATATCAACTTCCTGGGGGGAAAGGAGTGTTTAGCCTAGTTCAGATAGAGTCTGGGAAAAGGAAAGTGAGAGAACCGTAATCACAACAGATCAGCAACTGAGACCTTGGTCCTGGCTTAGTGGCAGAGCAAACCAGTAGGGCAGTCCCCAATTCCACCTCAGAAGGCAAATTCTCAGAAGGCTGTTTCCAGGAAATAATAGATAAAACTACTTCCCTCCCTCCCCCACCCTCCCCTGCTGCAAACACAAGGTGCCCCTGGACTCAAAGCCAGGCTCAGAATTGCACAAAAAAACTTAGGGTAGTGTCCCATTTACTCTAGGAGCAGAGTTCAACCTTAAAAGTTAAAAAGGGGGCAACTAGGTAACACAGGTAACCTGAAGTCAGGTGGACCTGAGTTCAAATGTAGCCTCTGATACCTAACACTTCCTGACAGTGTGACACTGGGCAAGTCACTTAACCTCAATTGCCTCAAAAAAAAAAAAAAAAAAAGTTTAAAAAAGAAGAAATACCAAAAGAAAAGAAAATGAACAAGAAACCAAAAAGAACCTTGACCATAGAAAGTTACTAGGTGACAGGGAAGATCAAAGCACCAACTCAGACAGGGACAAAATGTCCAAAGAGGAAATCTCAAAGAATAGAATGAATTGGTATCAAGCTCATAGCGGCTTCATGAAAGTGCTTATAAAAGATTTTTAAAAACAAATGAGAATGATAGAATAGAAAATGAGAAAATAAGTGAGAAGTATGTAAGAAAGAGCCCACAGTTTGGAAAAGGAAGACAATTCCTTAAAAAAAAAGAAAGAAAGAAAGAAAGAAAGAAAAGAAAAAACATCCACTGAAGAAAACAACTTCTTCAAAAGTAGAAGTAATCAAATGGAAAAAGAGATTCAAATTAGATAACTTAAGAAAATCACACCTTAAAAACTAGAACAGGACAAATAGAAGCTAATGACTCTATGATATCAGGAGTCATTGAAATAAACTAAAAACAATGAAAAATGAAAGAAAATGGAAAGCACCTCATTGGAAAAACTGCTGACCTGCAAAATAGATCCAGAAGAGACAATTTAAAAGTTATTGGTCCACCTGAAGACCATGACAAAAAAGAGAGCCTGGATATCATTCTTCAAGAGATTAAGGAAAACTGCCCTAATATTCTAGAGACATAGAGGGAAATAGTCATTGAAAAACTATTTGGAAATAGTTCACCTTTGGAAAGAGATTCTATAAGGAAAATCCCAAGGAAAAATGTTGCAAAGCTTCAGAACTACAATCCCCCAAAAAAAAAAAAATACTGAAAGCTGCCAGACAAAAAGAATTCAAATATTAAGGACCAACAGTTGGAATTATCCAGGACATGGTAGCTTGTATAATAAAGAATGAGAGAACCTAGAATACCACATTCTAGAAGGCAAAAACCTGGGGTTACAACCAAAAATTAACTACCCAGCAAGATGGAGCATCATCTTTCAGAGGAGATGATGGATCCTCAATGAAATAAGAGATTTTCAAGCATTTCTAATGGAAAAAAACAGAATTAAATAAAATATTTAACCATCATATAGGACTCAAGAGAAACATAAAAAGGTAAGCAGGAGAAAATACATATACTATTTAAAAGTAAACTGTTAGCATCCCTAGATGAGAAAATGATATGTGTAACTCTTGAGAACTGTATCTGTTACTGAGACAGACAAAGGGGGGCATCTTATGGATGGAGGACATGATTGTGAATGTACTCTGATGTGATGATATCAAAGAAAAACACATTAAGGGGTAGGAAAATAACTGTAGTAGGAGAAGAAGAAAGGAGAGTATAATGGAATAATTTAGATCACATGAAGAAGCCTAAAAGACATATTACAATTGAAGGAAAGAAGGGGCAGGAAATGAACAATGACTGAAGCTTGATCTTATTGATTTGAATCAAAGAGGGAATAACTTAGTCATTCATTTGGGTACAGAAATATATATAAGCCTACAAAGAAATAGGAGAAGAAAGAGGGAAGAACAGAGCTCAGAAACACTAAGGAAAAAAGGTAAGAGAAGTGGGAGGAGTGACAGAAGATAAGGTAGTGGGTGGGAAGGATTAAAAAATAAAACACTACTAAGAGAAGGGGGAGGAGTGATAGAAAATAAGGCAGTGAGTGGGGAAAATATTTAAAAACACTACTAAGAAGAGGGTGGAACAAGAGGACAAAAGTATATACAGGGAAGAAAATAGGATGGAGGGAGACAGAGAGCTGGTAATCATAAATGTGAATGTGAATTGGATGAACTCTCTCAAAAAATGGAAGCAAATATCAGAGTGGATTAAACAACAGAATCTTTTAAGAACATATTTGTTGATAACAAGAAATACATTTGACACAGACACATACAGAGTAAAGGTAAAAGACTGGAACAGAATTTATTATGCTTCCACTGAAATAAAAAACGCATGGGTAGCAATTCTGAAATCAGATAAAGCAAATGTAAAAATAGATCTCATTAAAAGAGATAAGGAAAGAAAGTGCATCTTGAAAAAGATACCATAAACAATGAAGTATGGTTCACAATTTTAAGAGGGGGAAGGGTGGAAAACCATTTTTCTTGGTGGATGGGAGTAGAATTATGGAGTAAAATTTCAGTGTCAGCCAATAATTTGATTGTGAAGCCAAAAGTTGTTTGGCTCTGGAATTAGAAGAAACAGTAGAAGTTGTAAGGAGTTAAGTTTAAGCTTAGTATTAAAAAAAAAAAAAAAAAACTTTCTAATATTTGAAGTCATCAGAAGTGGAATGGACTGCTTCAGAAAACTGGGGATTCTTCTTCATTGGAAGGCTTGGAGAAAAGTTGGATTACCACTAGACTGGAAGATTCCAGAAGGGATTCTTTTTAAGAGCTCTAAGTCAGAATAGAAGGTCTTTTTATTGTTTTTACTGTTTAGTCATTTTAATCATTGTGGACTTTTCAGGACTCCATTTGAAGTTTTCTTGGCAAGAATACTAGAGTGCTTTGACATTTCCTTCTCCAGCTTATTTTACAGATGAAGAAACTGAAGCAAACAGGGTTAAATGACTTGTCTGAGGACAAATATAATATAATCTTGATTATATATTGTAATAAATCCATCATAAGATTTCCACCCAATATTCTGGATAAGTGTGGGTGTCTTCCTTCTCTCCATGATATGAGGGCGCCAATGGAACACATAGATTGTTGATTATTCTTATACTCACACTATAAATATTTCATCATCCTTTTTTGCTTATGTATTTCTATAATGATGTCATTTACTCTACTACTTTATAATTTCATATTTTTAATACAGTACAGCATCCTTACATGCACCATGTTCTTTTCTGTTACTCTCTGAGTGATATTCATTTCCAATTCTTTGTAACCTATCGTATTCCATCTCAGTCATATGCAGTGCTTTTCCTGACACATGAATAGAGAATTCATTGTGAGATTCCATTCTCTTTCTTATTCAGATCTGATGACACTAAGACTAGGTTCTTAAGATTGGTGATCTGATGGTCAAATCATAAATTAGAAAAACATACCCTATTAAATATGGACTTTACCTCATGTTGGCTTGCAAATTTCTCACCTTCATTTGGAATTATGTTTATCATTAGACTTTATATCATACAATACACAAGACCTTATGAAAAAGACAAAACCAGTAGACAGATCTCTTGAATTTTAGATTTTGTGGGCTTCTGTTTAACAGACAAGACAAAGCTATTCATTGTTCACTGCTGATGAAACTATCACGATATAAAAAAGTACATGCATGTTCACTTTGGGGAACAACACAAAACAGCTCAATTCACTTAAAGGATTTTAAAGTTCTTAATTTTCAAACATTTAAAATTGGCTTCATTACACAATGCCCCCAATGCCTCTTTGATTACATATTGATATTTTAAGATAAAATTACTATGGGTTATTTATCCACATGAATATTTTGAGCACATTCTTCATATTCCATCATAAAAATATTTTACATAATTTTTGAATAATAAATGATGAACTATGATCCTCTTCATGCATAGTAAATGTTAAATGCTGCATTGTTTGCAGACATTAAGCCATAAGTGTTATTTGAGATGTTGCAAAATCCTGACCCCTTTAAAAGCCAAACAGCACTATGGCAGTCCTTCCCTAGCAACTGTATTCATAATAGCAATCTCCAACAGTCAGTCAAACTAAATAAACCATCAAGAATTCCAAGCTAGAAATGAGTTGTTGAGGGCTCCCGTTATCATGTCGGGACTAAGGTCATGGAGGAAACCGGAATGTTATTTTCACTAGTGCTAGACTGCCAGTTAGTGTTGGAATTAGATTGTAGTGAAGGTGAACTTCACCATTGCTGATATTGGCAGAAATACACTCAAAATCCTTGTAAGGACATTTGAAAGGTTTGTGGGATACAAAGAGGTGATTCTCTCCACTCCCCCCCCCCCTTGTTCCTTGCCTTGAGTATCTACTTTTGAGCTGGAAAACCACTGCTATGTATCAGGGTTTATGATTCCCAATTTGTCTTGCAGTGCTGGGAACCAAACTGAAACTTCCTGAGCACAGAGTGTCAGCACATCAGAGAGGAATAAGCCACTGTGCCTAACTAGAGCTGCTCTGTAAAGGGGAATGCTCAAGGGATGAAGATCCCTACTTCTGTAGATTATGGTTGTTTCATTTTAATAGGAAGGTTTACAAAACATTACTGTTTAATTGCATTGTGGGTCAGTAGAGCATCTTAGCAGGTGAAAGAGTTATAGAGGGAAGAATCAAAAACTGTTACTGAGTGCACACATGCTGCTTCTCTCAGACCTCTTTGGCCATTGCATACAATGTGTGTAAGGAGGGGTGGGGTGGGGTGGGGAAACCTACTGTGAAAATAAAAACTAAAAAGAAATGGTTCAGAACTAAGATTCTCCTTTCAGAAAAAAAATTAAGTTCTATCTTTTAGATTTTCACTATCTACTCTTAGTGTGAGAACACAGAAGAAAAAAACAAAGCTTTTATTTAGTAGCTTCCATTTGGCTGGCTAAGTAGCCAAAAAGTAACAGAATAGAATATTTTGGAAATTATTATTTTTACTTCTGAATGAATGAAGTAACATTAAGATGACACAAAATATGCATGCTTTCCCCTTTAGCAAGGAGAAAAAATTATATAGACCCTGTGCTTAAGATAACAAAAAAGTCAATCCTGTATGAAGTGAGTGGTATTATAATTGTTGTGAGTAGCCATTCTCTTCTTCACTAGTGGGGAAGTTTCACCTTCTTCTTTTCACTGTGGCATTTGATGGTAGCTACCTCCTTTCCACCCCTCACTTCCATTTATCTCACATTCTGGGATCACCATCAACAACTCTACTGTTTTTCCCTCAGAAATTAATGTCCAGAATCAGTAATATATTCAGAATGATAAAGCCTTTTACCCTGAGCCATGTTAGCTAAGTTGCTTTAACATAAACAGACTTGATGTTATCAGAAATAAATTATTTGTCATCACTCCAGATATTATTACTTCAAATGAGAGGAAGATCTTTATTGACATCTAGAGAATTACTACAGCTAAAAAACTTCTAGTCCAGATGAAAAGTTGGTCATAAGTCTGGCTGAGAGATTTGTACTGAAGGATGTCAGGACTAGGAAAGGGATCACATGGGGCTCCCAGAATGCCAGGTCAAATACAAGAGCAACAGTACTATGTGATTGAGGCTGGCACTAGTAGGATTGACATAGATTTGAAGGATCAACTGGACACTGCTTTCTATAGTCTTATTCAAGACAAATATTTCAGAATTGTTTATTACCTTCTATTTCTAGGCACAAGTCAGATATAAATTTGCATTCAGCTTCATCATAATGCATTGTATTTAGCCAGTTTATCTTTCAGTTCATTTTAATTTTTAATACATATTATGTTATGAACCACAATATAGCATTTTTCTAGTCTTACTCAAAATAATTTAAGCTACATTATTTCAACAGTCTGATTTTGTCTATTTTTCGTGTCTATATGTAGAAACACTTTTTCAACTAGATAGTAAGTTTCTTGAGATAAAGAAGTCAATCTCCTACCTTTTTTGAATGCCCCATAGTAGTTAAGATGCTCCCTGGAACATAGCAGGTACTCAATAAACAATTGTTAATCGATCATTTGAATAATAATAGGCTTTAATTACTCTTGCTTTAACTCTGACTTACTATCAGATTTACTTTTCTCCTTTCTTTTCTAGAATTAACTAGAAAATTATTTTACTTGAAACAAGCATTATGATGTAAACTAGATTAATCTATTTCTCTTGTAGTGACAAAAGAAAACATTGTTTCTAGTTCTCTCTGACTGATACCTGGGTATGAATATCACAGTTGTTTAAGTAGCTGTCTAATAATGATTTTTTGTAATCACCATAGCAAGAGAATTGCTGCTACAGTAGAGATGCTATAACAACACTCTAAATAGTAGCATCCTATTCTATCAGAACAAGTTAGAAGAAATTATATGAAAGTTTAAAAGTTATTAATTCAGTAGCATAAAAAATATCCTATAGATTCATTTTAAAACTATCCAGTAAGAACATATAGCATCCTCCATCAGAGAGCATTACAGTAATAGAACAGACTCTCATTTGCTAATAATAGGATAAGGATATATATGATACATACTTTATTAGGGGCAGTGTTACTACTTGGAAACAACTGAAGATCTTAAATGGGATGTATCATTTAAACTTAAATTTGAAGAAAAGTAGAGATTCTTATGAATTAGAAGGGAGGAGGAAGTGCTTTCCAGGCATAAGAGACAAACTATGAAGAAGCCCAGATACAGGAGATGAAACCTCATGGGTGAGAGACACCAATGATGGCCAATTTGGCTGGACCATAAAAACCATGAAGTGAAATGACATATACAATAAGGCTTAATATGTAATTCAGAAATTGGTATAGGCTTGAATCTCCAAATATAGGCATTTATATTTGATTTAAGAAATAACAGATCCCATATTGCTGTGTCTATACAACACAGAGTAAAGAGTCTGACAAACTCTTTGTCCAATCCCTATAATATAACCTATAAAATTATTACAAAGGAAATAGATTACATTGAGATTTATTTTTTAAATAGTTCACATATGCCAAATTAAGAAGTCTTGCTGTCACTATGTGACTTGAATTTAAGTCTACAAGTCTCATCTGTGAAGCCAATAGTATTTATTCAAAAAGACCATTGAATAAAGAGTTCTACTTAGATTGAACACAAATCACAAAAGAAAATTAGCTACAAAGTCAAGCTTTAAGTACTCAATTGCCTATTTTTGTTAATAAACCATTTTTAGAAAATATTTCCAGAACTTGGTCAATTCAAAACTAAGAAGTCAGATTTTTCTGGGTTTCCATATCTGAATTTGAGTTTGAGAAAGTCAGAAAATTGAAGGAACATTTGGAAAATCATTGTGTTGAAGGAGATGCTGAGAGCTCCTCCTGCTTCATATATTGCCTGGCATCAACAATATGCTTTAGTGTGATTGGCTACAACTATTTCAGTAACTTAAAATATAAATAGTGCTGAGAAAACATGGTAAGTCTTGAAGTGTTATAGTTCTAGAAACACTGAACCCTGTGAATGATATAGGGGAAAGATGAAAAAAAATATTGCCAGAAAATAATGATAATGGATAGGAGTTAAAATTCACTGTAGAGAGTGATTGCAGAGGGCAAAGCTTTGTCCCATGGTAACATCTGTTATGCTGGTTTTCTATAAAGGTAAGAGGGAAAGTTGAAATTTGCAATTAAGCTTAAATATATTTTTATTAGTGAAAACTAGTAATTGAACATTTTACCAAATTATACTAGTTTAAGTGGGTGAAAGCCTTCTTTTTCCTTAATTGTTTTTAAATCAATAATTATGATTTCATTGATATTAGGAGGTTCTCATGGAAACTGAGTGGATGCCCTCAGAGAGGCCTGGAGAGACTTGTATGAACTGACGCTAAGTGAAATGAGCAAAACCAGGAAATCATTGTACACAGCAACAGCAAGATTACGTAATGATCAATGCTGATGGACATGACTCTCTTCAACAATGAAATGATTCAGACTAGTTCTAATGGTCTTGTGGTCAAAAAAAACCCATATACACCCAGAGAGAGGACTGTGGGAACTGAGCGTGGTTTACAACGGAGCATTCTCACTCTTTTTGTTGTTGTTGTTTGCTTGCATTTTATTTTCTTCATCATTTTCTTTTCTGGTTTGATTTAATTTTTTTGGTATAGCAAGATATTGTATAAATATGTATGCATATATTGGATTAACATATATTTCTACCATGTTTAATATATATTGGACTACTTGCAATCCAGGGGAGTGGGGTGGGAGAAGGGGGGGAACCTGTAACATAAGGTTAATGTTGGTTAACATTAGGGCTAATGTTGCAAACTTGTCTATGGATATTTTTTGAAAAATAAAATCCTTTAATAAAAAAGATATTAGGAGTTTCTTGTCATAAATACCCTTTATCTTTACAGATGAGCACCTTCTCTGAAACTTACCTTTAGAAAACTTTATTAGGCTATTGGTTGGTTGGTTGGTTGTTGTCCTTCATTCTTAAAGAGGACCAAAATGACATCACAATGGCAAAGTCAAAGTACAGTGTGTCTGACTGTGATTGATCAGACCAAAACAAGCTCAGAATTCTCTATCACAGGTTAGGCACAGTCCATGTGAATATCTGGAGTGGATTCTCTAAATTTATTCAGTTCATGTTTCTTTTGAGCTACTTCAATTCTGCTTTATTCATAGAGTACAACACCTTCTCTGATAAGAGTATGCCATGCTGGGTGGTCCTATTCCAGTGCCGTGCAAGCAATTTTTAAGTTCTTAAGAGAAATCTTGAGTGTTCTTGTATCATTTTTATTCTGACAAATGTGAATACTTGCCTTGTGTGAGCTTTTCATAAAAGTCTTTTTGTCAAAGAAGTCTGTCATTCAAGCAATGTGGTCATCCCAAAGGAGTTACGCTCTCTGCAGTAGAGTTGGAGTGGTTGGCAGTTTAGTTTGGAGAAAGGATCTCAGTGTCTGGTATCTTATCCTGCCAGGTGATCTTCAGAATCTTTCTTAGAATTCAAATGGAAGTTATTTGGTTTCCTGGCATGGTGCTGACATACTTTTCAGGTTTCATAGGCACAGAGCAATGAGGTCAACACAACAGATTTGTAGACTTTCAGTTTAGTAATCAGTTTAAAACCTTTCATCTCCCACACTTTCCTTTAGAGCCTCTCAAATATTGAGCTAGCTCTGGCAATGCATATTTCAACCTTATTATCAATGTGTACAATCTTAGAAAGTATAGTGCCAAGATAAGTGAACTAAACTACAATATTCAAAATTTCTCCATTTGCTGTAACTGATAGATGATTGGTGTGTCATCTATGGATGTTCTGGCTGATAGAGCCTCTGTATTTTCTCTGTGTTAATTGTTAGGTCAAAATTAGTGCAATCCACAGAGAATAGATCCATACTTTGTTGCATTTCAGATTCAGAGACTGCATAGAATGCACAATCATGTGCAAATAAAAAAATTTGCACCTACATTCTTTCTATTTTAGTCTCTGCTCATAGTTTTTTCAAGTTAGAAAATGTATTGTCACTTCAGTAGCTGATCTTGATGCCATGAACATCTTCACTGAAGGCTGCTTTTCATCTTTGATGGCTTAAGCCCATGAGCTTAAATGACTTGCCCAAACTCACATAGATAGAACATACAAGAGATAAGATTTATATTAATCTTTTGCCTCTGAAGTGTGATTTCTATTTACTGTCCTTCACTCTGATTACCCACTCTCAACATAAGGTCTTGGATCAAAAATTAGAAGAGAATTTGGAGATTATCTAGTCCAGCTCCCTAATTTTACAAAGGAACAAAAAGGCGAAATGGTCATGACATGCAGAATGTAGGATTTGAACCCAACTCCTAATTCTAAGTCTAGTGCTCTGGTCCCTGGACCAGTATCTAGTACCAATCATTTACAACTATGTGAGAAGGTTGCTACCAAAAAAACCTCTGGTGGCTGTCTCTGTGATTTGTGGCAACAACTAAAACAGGATGAATATGAGATTGAGAAGGAATAATCCAGGGAGATGAAACACATTCTGACAGGGTAAACTCTATCTATTTGGTCTTGGGACAGTTTACATTCAGTTGTTTTCTTTTTTCCTAAGGGTCCCAGCAGTTGGCCAACCTAAGTTCCTGTTAATTGTCACCATTCATTGTAGAGGATCACAGATAGTGGGGGAACTCTGGGTGAGGTATGAGATCCTTCAGCCCAGAGGGAACCTGCTAACAATATCTGATTCAGCTCCCCATCTCCCCTAAAGTCTCTCAATCTTCCTGAGAAGTCAGGGGGTGGTTACAATCTGTTTTGTGATTGAAACAGAGTGATAGTAGATGGCAAAGGTGGCAAACTACATACAATATCAAGTTGTTTATGTGGTCCCGTGTGCACAGTATATATTTGGTGCATGCCCAGTGTTGTTTTGGTTACATAAGGGTATGAGGGCATAAAAAGTGGAAAGTCATTGGAATAATTGGACTTCCCCACTACCTGTTCATTTTCTTGGCAGAACTAGAGAGAAGACACAAGATCTCAGAACCATACATGTCTTTGTTCATTTCCCAAAAAATAGTTTAAGAAAAAATGAATGCATTTTGAAAGTCAAGAACTGACTTACTATAGAAGAGAGTTAGTGTTTCTAATACTAAGATAAAAGCTTGAGGCAAGGACTTTGGTCTTACCAACTGGAAGAAGTTGAATTTAAAAGACAAACTAACTACCTTTGGGTTCTAAATATCTAACTTATTAGTCTAGGTTCCTAGAAAGCTTAGTCCCCAGAGCTCATGGACTGATTAAATTTTCTTTTTATGGAAAAATTATGGATGACATATTTTCCTTAAGAGAGTTAAATAAGAAGCTTTAAGTTGAAAACCAAAAAGAAAAAAAGGGGGAAAGGGCAATGTCCATTCCTCTGCTTATTGTGAAAATTTTATCACCTTGGGTTAAGACTATAACCTGGTAGATGACAGCTGTGAGTACTATCTCCACAGAGAAAGATAGAGCAGCTGAGGCAAGAGCCTATAATATCACAGAAAATTATCAGGGTCATTCAGCGTCAGAGTATGAGTTTTCATTCCATGTGTGTTCATCTTGATCACATCTATTTCCTTTGTGTTTCCTCACATGTGATCTCATCTAACTTGCCTTGATGGTGAAAAGGGAACTACCATCTTTCTAGTCAACCACATCAACCTCCATTTCTCACTCTCCATCACCCCCTATTTCTGTACTGTCATAGAATCTCTCATATGTTTCCTTCTCTTTATTTCCATAATCTACAAGTCTAGTTCAGACCCTGCCATTTCTTATCTAGACTATTACAATAGTTTTACATTTTCCAACTCTGTCATAATTCTTTCTTCTCTCCAAGCTATCCTTTACATGGCTGCTAAAATGATTCTCCTAAAAAGTAGTTCTGACCACATTACTCCCAAATCAATAATTCTCTTGCTTTCCTATTACTTCTACCATCAAATATCAACTCTTCTCTTTAGCATTTAAAAACCTTCACCACCTGGCCCAGTGGACTTTGCCAATCTTATTATAAATATGCATTTCTCCTCTTCATGCCATCTACAATTCAAATTGTTCCTTACACAAGTTACTATATCTTCTCTCCATATCTTAATACAAGTTGTCTCCAATTCTTGGAATACCTTCCTTTATCACTTGAGTTCTTTAGTGTTCTTTGAAATTCAACTAAATTCTTGCTTTCCCAATGCCCATAGTTTAGTACCTTTTATCAAAACAAACAAACAAAAAACTACCTTGATTTACTTTGTATATAATTTGAGTGTACTTTCTATTTTCCTCCTCTAATAGACTGTAAGTTCCTTTAGATCTAGGATCCAGAATTTAGAACCACAACTAAATATAGTGCCTAGAATTTAGGCATTTAATAGATACTTGTTATTTGAATGATTGATTGTGGAGAAGGTGTCCAGAATATATGGAGAGAATATTTTTCTTGATATGTTATTTCACTGAATGACTTTGCTTTAAGCTAGTTTCTGTCCTTTGGTAAACTAGTTAAAGTAAACATATTGGGTAGTTTGTGAACTTGGCTTTCACTGATGTGAAACCATCAAGTACCTTAAAATCTAGAGAACTTTTATGGGAAGTCCTGCATACAAAAAAAAAAGGGTGACCCAGTTATGACATATGTAAGTTAACTAGAACTATTTGTATGTACTACTTCAGACTTTGTTTAGGAAACATGGAAATTGAATGACACAAATATAACCAGTTAAAAAATTGGGAATTAGAAAAGAGATTTTCTGAATTATATACCAAGTTTCTTGTTGCAATCTACATGTTGGATTAGAAAGGTGTTTTAAACAAATAAAATATTCCTTACAAATTTTTAAATAAATAATAAAATAATTGACTTGCTAGGGATTTTTCTTCTAAGAATAAACCTTTGCTATTAAAATTGAAATCTAGATTATTTTTCTTCTCTTCTGGGAAAACTGGGGAAGTTTATGGTTGTTTCCAGGCTAATTAAATAAACAGAGCTGGTTCCAACTTTAGATTTCTTTTCTTAGCTATAAATATGTTTAGATTATGGAGCAGGATCCATGCCCTAAGACTTGAGTAATAAGGTCATAAAATCTTTTTTAAATGAATTAACGGGACCCCATGCTCAGGATAGGGGACAGCATATTCATGCATATTGTAAAGTAGCAAATCCCACTTAAGTAATAGTTCATGCTCTTATGTGAAATTATAGCTATTAACCAAAACAGTTATTTGCTATTGTCATAGTCTTTTTTTTCCCAGTGCATTAGACTCTGTTCTTCATAGAAGAGCAATGATTTGGCCTTTTTCTGGGAGTGGATGAGAGACTGGTCATTCTTAAGCTTCTTCTTCTCCTTTCTATCATCCCAAATCAAAGAGAATATTACTCAGTAGTAACTTCTGCTTGACCTGTGGTTGAATGGGAGAACAGTTAACCAAATTCAGAAGGGAATAAGAAAAGTTATTCTTATCTAGAGACGAACATTGCATCCACCCTTTCTTTCATAGAACTGACTGCAAGATTATTATTTCTAAGATGGAAGGGACCTTAGAAGCCATTTTGTTTGAACCACTTAATTTATAGGTTTTAAAAAAATACAACAAACTGAACCCCAGAGAGATAAGGTGAATTTTTCAAAACTACACAGGCTTCCACATCCAAGAATCTTTACATATAATCATGCCATAGAAGCCATGGTACTAAGATTCTATTTGTACAGTACTCTCCTGTCACAGTCATGCCACTTGTATCATGTAGTCCCTGTTTATGGTCTGTTTATTTACCCATAGGCAAGTTTTACTTTAGGAATTTTTTTCATTTTGCTTTGAATATACTTTATATTTACTTTCTTGTACTCATGTTGCACCTGCTCTTTCCCCTTCCCTTGCCCCAGGAAAATGTAAGCTTCTTGAAAATAGAAACTATTTCATTTTTCTGACACAGTGTGTGGAACATAGTAGCAATTAATAAAAGTCTGTCAAATTAAACTGAAGGAATCCTTCCATGACATTAGGACAAGCCCCTCCTTTCAATAGATGTAGGAGGGGAATGAGAGTACACCATCTCTTCAATTCCTGGCCCTTCTCTTGCCTGCATCCATCCCATCTCATACACAGATTTTCTTTGCACACATGTATTTATACCCATACATATGACAAAGAGGAATTCAGAAAATTAGCCATAGAATATATTAACCAATGGATGTTTTTAAGCTACAGGTAATTTCCAGTTTAGTAGTGACTGAAATGGCTTTACTCTCCCCTAATTTTTAGGTGATGTGAAGTTAAATGATGTGGTCATTTCAGGCCTAGGTCCTACTTGACATAGGTCCTTCTTGTCCACATCAAAGTACCACCACAGGCACCTTTGTTGGCCAGTCTCAGCAAAGACACCAAGCACTTAATGAGCATTTATTATTTATTTGACCTTCAGAGGTCCCTAGGTACATGCACAGTTATAAAATCATATGCATAAAACCATCTCTGCAATAAATTAAAATTAAACTAACCATAGCAACAGTATTCTAGGAGCATATCTTTACTTCCTTGGGCAGGCCAGGTGGAAGAGATGAGTTCTGCACCATGTCCTGAAGGTCAATACACTTGGACTCTGTCAAACCAGGAAAGCAAGAAAATTGCAGTGTCTAGTGAAAAATCACCATCTTTCCTTTGGCCTGAAATGTAAATCTGTGGCCTGTCAGACAAAGTACCTCAGCACAAAACACCAGCTTCCTTGTTTTCAGAAACCTCTAGGTTAGGATATGAGTGTATTAATGTTGTAGGGGGAGTCGAAATTTGGATAAATACTTATAGTTACACAAAGCATACATAAAAATCTTGAATTAAAAACATTTTCAATGAGTACAAATAAAAGATGACATTCTCATTTGTACATAAAGAGAGGCATTAAAAGCACCAAATATACTGCCTCATTACTAGAGGGATAGGTTGCATTCCTGGTTACATATATTTTAAGATGGTATTCTTTCAAAAGAAAGAAAATAAGCTGAATGTAGTAGAGCATGCTCATAATTAATTCCTGGCAAAGAGAGGGCTAATCTGATAGATGTAGTGAGTAGAGTATTGAGATCTAGAACACCAAACTGATTAGATACTCACAATAAATCTGGCACCAACACAGTGAGCAACTGAGAGTGGGAGTGCATTCAGCTGCCTAGAGAAAGGCAAATAGGCTCAGACTGGAAATGAAAGAGGTCCAAGTTCGCACAATGATTAGTATTGGTCTTGACTCCATAAGTGATTGTCTGGCAAGGTCCAGGGTGAGGTAAGGGGGAAGGACAAAAAGAAAGGAAGGAAGGAAGGAAGGAAGGAAGGAAGGAAGGAAGGAAGGAAGGAAGGAAGGAAGGAAGGAAGGAAGGAAGGAAGGAAGGAAGGAAGGAAGGAAGGAAGGAAGGAAGGAAGGAAGGAAGGAAGGAAGGAAGGAAGGAAGGAAGGAAGGAAGGAAGGAAGGAAGGAAGGAAGGAAGGAAGGAAGGAAGGAAGGAAGGAAAGAAGGAAGGAAGGAAGGGATTGAGGGAGGGAGAGAAAGAGAGGAAGGGAGAGAGGGAGGGAAGGAGAGAAGGAGGGAGAGAGAGAAAGAGGTGGGGAAGAGAGAAAAAGAAAGTTCCATGAAGCCAAGAAAATTCACATAAATTAATTGAACAATTTTCACCTCACTTATGCTAATTCATTGAGAAATCTTCATCTCATTAAATATGTTATTTAAAGTTGAAACCAAAAGCACATTACATATAGCTGGATGGTCAAGTTGTTGATCCAACATGGCTTAGTTTAAAACAAAAATGTCCTCCTCTGCTGATTTTCAAAAGAAATTCATAACTTAAGTCTCCCTACTCTGTTTTGAGCTGATGCTGTCTTGAAGTGAACAGCAACAGGACAAACAGGATAAACCAAAGGAAGTCAGTTTTCTGAAACACACAGAATTGCCCATTAAGGTGGCAGAGAGATAGTCATCAAAGCTTTCTCTGCCCTGCAGTTGTCATAAAGAAAATACAAAGCTTCAGAAAGTCATTTTTCCAATGTTATGATTTTATGGACTATGCCAGCACTTCAAACTAGTCAGTCAAGTTATAGAAAAACATAGAAATGTTACCTACTCTGACTATACTTTGAACCCAATTCTATGTGAACAAATGAAAACTCTCACCCCTAAAAAATTCTCTGTGTGTGTGTGTGTGTGTCTTTGTGTGTGTGTTTGTATCTGTCTCTGTCTCTGTCTCTTTCCGTCTTTGTGTCTCTCTCCCCCACCCCCTCTCTCATGAAATGCAAGCAGTTTTAAAATGTCTACCTTTAATGCTATTCATATTCTCTACACTGTGGAATTCATCGGGTTAATTAAGCAAACATGAGCTTTTAAGACAATAGAAAGATGACACTTAATTACCTGTGAAGCTACCTCTTTCTCCCCTTTCTTCTCCCTTCTTCAGAGGCTGCCTAATTATGATACTTATAATTTTATGCAACTAATACAATAAATTCATAAACATTCAATCCTCCAGGCAGGTATAGTTATTTCAAGTTAACACCATTTAACAACATTTGGGTAAGTTTGGGATTCTTGAGTACTCTTGAAGAGGGAGGATCTTCATTATAGGGTTGAAGAACTAAAACATCAGGTGAATTGGAGAGATGATTCAGACAGTCAGGCAGCCAGTCAGGCAGCCAGTCAGGCAGCCAGTCACACAAGATCTGTGATGTGACTCATTCCAAAAAAAAAAAAAAAAAAAGGCAGCTGGCTATGATAGATTCAGAAAAATGAGAGTTCAATACTCCTTCTCCTACATACTGTCTGTTCTGCTCTGGGCAAGTTCTTTAACCTCTTAATGTCCTAGGGCCACTCTCTAAAACAAGGAATTGCAGAACAGTTATAATCTATTTTAATAAAGAAAGTTTCTTTACTGGGAATTTCCTACAAAATTACCTATTAAAAATAAAACTAAAGAAGATTTGTTTTTGAAACATGAGAATATCATTACTCTTACAAGGAGTCTGGCTTCTTGACTAAAGTATTGAGTGCATGAAATAACAATAGGACTAGTAAAAACCAAAGCCTAATGAGGAAGTTATTACTATAAAAATGATGTTCTCATCTGAAAAAAAAAAAAAAAGAAAGAAAGAAAGAAAGAAAGAAAGAAAGAAAGAAAGAAAGAAAGAAAGAAAGAAAGAAAGAAAGAAAGAAAGAAAGAAAGAAAGAAAGAAAGAAAGAAAGAAAGAAAGAAAGAAAGAAAGAAAGGATTGGTCTGGATTCAATCTAATCCAATCGAACAAATAGCTTTAAGAATCAATTATGCAAAAGATATGTCACTATGCACTGGGGATACAAAATAAAAAATGAAATCAATCCTGCCCTTAAAAGTTTACATTCTATTGGATGGGGGGTGGAGTTTAAAATACATAAATATAATAATATGATGATAATTTGAGGACGGCATAGTTTTTTTCAGATGAAATAGTCTATGATTCTTTATGAATTATCATCACAGTTGTCAAGACTTCCTATCATCATCTGAATGCCCCTTAACTAGCTAATATCTCCCATTCACATTAACAAGTATCATCTTCTCAAACTAGAAAGGTTTTATCAGTAGTTTCAAATTTTACCACACTCATTCTCCATACCATGGCTCCTAATCTTTACCCCATTAAAAGTTTTTTCCTTCTTCTTTCCACCTACCAAATTCAGCCTTTGATAACAAGTACCACATCTTCCATAAATTCTTCTCTCATAAACACTGATAACTTGAACAAATACAAATTAAGTTCTGAAGTAATACTAAGCTCTAGAGGAGAGGTGCTCTGACCCATAAACATGGATCCCCAATTTTATTTATAAAGTTGCATCCTCCACTAGTGCAATTTATAACTCTGTCATTCTTTCTAAAACTATGGAATGCTCCAAAGAAGATCTACCCAACATATTGGAGAAAGGCATAAAAAGTGAATAAGTCAGAAGACTTATTATATATAACTAGGGGCTTATAAAATACCCGCACAAATATCTATAGTGAAGAAATACCTGATTGCTGTATTAAAAAAGGACATAAATCAAGTATTAGCTATGGTGATGGTTAGGGGGAAAGGATGGTTATTAATCAAAGCATACCTAAAAAGATCACATGGAGAAGTAAGAATTTTAGCAGCATACAAAAAAGGAAATGGATATATTCTGACATGGCCCCACAGAGATGGGGAAAGCTCAGGACAAGTATGAGGAACATTGACAATCCAGTTTTTTTTTCCTGGAATGTAAAAAGATGTTGCAACATAAGACTGGACAACTGTTTTCTTTTTTTGAGAAGTATCAAAGATTCAGTCAATAGTTTTATGCAAAATAATAGTATTTAAATAAAAAAGACAAATAAGCACCAATATGAAGGATCCATTAAAAGAAGGAAAGAGTGAAGAGATACCAAGACTTGCAATTGTTCAGGCAAATGGTAATACAGTCTTGGATAGGCATAACTATATTCAGAAAAAAAGACAGAATACAGGGAAAGGGCAGAAATCCAAATCTTAGGAGTTGGTGGCTAATTGGATATAATGGGGGAGAAAGAGAAGAAAATTCAAGATAATCCCAAAACTTTCCATATAACTCCTATGTTCTGAGTGAATGGTCATGCCATAGACAGAAATGGCAAAGCAAGAAGTGAACAGATTTAGCATAATGACAAATTTAGATCTGAGACATTGAGGTTGAAGTACTAGTGGATTTAATGGAATAATTAATTTATAGGACAAAGATTAAGGCTATAAATTTTGGAATGGTAAGCATATGGGTAATATTTGAAGCTATGAAAGCAAATAAAATAATCAAAAACAAGAATCTCTAGAGAAAAGAAAAGAAAAGAGGGATTAGGACAGAACAATGAAGAAAATAAAAAGATAAGAAGGATTAAGAGTATTCTTTGAAGAAGTGGTAGAAAATTAGGATAGAAACAGAACCAAAAAAATGTAGTTCTCAGAAGCCAATAGTCAAGAGTGGTAAAATCTAAAAAGAAACCAATTGGAAAATGACTGAATAAATTGTGGTATTTAAATGTAATGGAAAGCTATGTTCTCTAAGAAATGATGAAAGGCTGATTTCAGAAAAGCCTGGAAGAATCTCCATGAATTGGTCCTGAGTGAAGTGAGCAGAACCAATAGAATTATATACAGAAACAGCAAGATTAGGTGATGATCAACTAGAGTAGACTTGCCTTTTCTCAGGAACACAGTGATCAAGACAATTCCAATAAATTTGGGATAGAAAATATCATTTGCACCCAGAGGAAAAACTATGGAAAGAAAATATAAATTGAAGCATACCATTTTCTTTTTTCTTTCTCATGGTTTTTCCCTTTTGTTTTTATTTTTCTTTCACAATATAACTAATATTGAAATGTGCTTAAAATTATTGTACATGTGTAGTCTATATCAGATTGCTTGCTATCTTGAGGAGGGAAAGGCAAGGAAGGAAGGGAGAAAAAAATTTAGAACTCAAAATCTTACAAAAGTGATTTTTAAAGCTAAATGTAATTTGAAAAAATAAAATACCAAGTGGGAAAAAATTTTAAATCATATAAGAAAAGGGACACCAAATTTCATCACATAAACTCCTCTTACCTATACCCTTGCCAAAATTTTTAGATGACTGATTAATCAGTGCACATCGAGGACAAGTCTAAAGAGGGAAAGAGATCATTAAAGAATATTAAGAAGGAGCTAGTTGGATGGTGTAGCACACAGTGCCAAGTCTGGAGTCAGGAGAACCTCAGTTCAAATTTGACTTCAGATAATTTGCACTTCCTAGCTGTATGGCCCTGGGCAAGTTATGTAACCCCAATTGCCTTGCAAAAAAAAAAAAAAAAAAAAAAAAAAAAAAAAAAAAAAAAAAAAAAAAAAGACAAAATATCAAGAAGTTTATGGGCAAGCCAACATTTATCTGTCTCCCTCCTATCTACCAATATCATTTTAATTTCTGCCTTTCTTTTGGCACTTGATCACATTTACTTAAACATTTCATTATACATTATCTTTGCAGTTATCTTCCATGAATGTGACTAAAAAACCCTCCCTTTTTCCATGATCAGTGTGTTTTGAAATGTCACAGAGAAAGAAATGAGATAGCTGGCAGGAGAGATGTTTAAGATGACAAATGTTTTCTATATATACAATCAGCCTTTAATCCCTCCATTTTTGCTTCTCAACCAGAGCATTCTTTTTGTGATCATTTCTTATTTCAAGGTCATACTTGATGCCCATTCTGAAGTTATTCCCCAGGCATAAAGTTAGCAAGACAAGATTATATGGGAATTCACAAATGCATTTGCACCTCCCAAGAGATGTCCAACATGTGAAGGTGCACTATAGGAACCTTATAGATAAATCTCAGAAGATAAGATTTTGTTTCTGCAAAATCTTCCTAACAAAGTCCACTTTTTCTGATATAATTGTTTAGAGGGATTATAAACTTATCTAAGATTTACATGAAAGGATAGTTGCTTAAGTAAGTTCAAGTTCAAAGGGTATTTTGCAGCTAGATAACTTTTTAGGTTATAACTCAATAGCAAAATGTTATGCTCAGAACTATATCCACCAGGGAGCCAATGGATCTTTATTCTAAGGTGACAATATTTAAAAGGCAGAGATTTCTCCCAACAAATATACTCTTATGGTCCCAATAAATCACTTATATGTTTTCCAGATATATGGTGTACAATCATTCCTAAGAAGCTTTGAGTGGGATGGTTCATCCTCAACATGGGTAAATCTTCAGAAAAATCATTTATACAGGGTGTGTCAATAATCTTAGTACAATTTTAAGCTTTAAAAACTTTAGAAGAAGGTTCAGCTAGATGGCACAGTGGATAGAGTATGGGCTATAGAGTCAAGAAGACATTTAACACTTACTAATCATGTGACCCCAGGCAAGTCACTTAATCCCAATTGTCTTTCCAAAAAAAGCCAAAAAATATTTTAAAAGAATAGATGCTACCCAAAAAAAGGTTATTTAAATCTTTAAAATATTGTTATCTTTTATTAACATAACTATGATTTTGTGCTAGCTCCAACTAGTTTTCAAGCTTTGTAAAAACTTCATCAGTTATGAATACTCAGAAAATGAATGGATTACATTTGCAATCTGAGCCTTAAGATCACCTGCAACCTAAGGTTTTGATGCATATGTGGCAGTTTTGACATGATTCCACAAGAAACAATGTAAAAGAGATAGATCAGGTAATCAAGGTAGGCAAGAGGACAAACTTCCTCTATCAATTGGTCTGAGAACACATCATTCAATGCAGAATGATAATGCTGTCTTGTTAAAGTTAAAATTTTTAAATTATTCCTAAAAATTCAGAAAAGTAATTATAAAATATTTAAATGATTCAACATTCAAATGATAGTATTTAAACAGTACTAAGACTTTTGGGACCCTGTATTCTGTCCCACCTCTCAATCATAAATAAATCTGTCTCAGGTGTTGAATTGCCATAATTTATGCTTATGATTGTGAATGGTAAATATATGACTTTCAATTCTACAGAGCCTTTGTATTTTATATCTGGCTAAAAGTTAATATCCATCTTAGTAAAATAATATCATGGCAAAAATCATTTACTCTAATAAATTTGGTTGATTTAACAAAAAAAAAAAAAAAAAAAAAAAAAGTAAAAATGAACCAACTGGTTGTTTTGACTTTATTTGAATGCCACCTTAATGTGGAATTAACAGTACTGGATTTTACATTGAAAAAAAAGAGTGGACAACATTTAATCAGTAATGATTTTTAGATAGTTAAAAAACTCACTTTTTCTGTGTTTAATGAATCTTCTCTGTCTTCAATGAGAAATCTTCTGCAATAGGTTATGTAACTTTTCAGTGCCCCCAAGTGGGGATCAAATATCCCAATTTTGCAACAAGAAAACAGCAGGATAAAGGGGTTTCTTGTGGTCAACTACAAAGCTAATGCATACAATTAAAAGAGATGATAAAAATGTCTGAACCATTTTGGGGGGAAATTATCTTCATTGAAAAATAATATAAAGATGCTAAAAACTTTTTTTTAGCATCTCAGATGCTTGTCTTTTGGCTTGTCTTTTGTTTTACTTATTTTTAAAAGAGCATGGGGGAAGAAGAAAAAAAAGATGAAGATGTGGCCAGCAGGGTAAGATATATGGATTGAAGATCTGGCCAATAAGGCATGATATATGAACCAGTGCCAACAAAGGAGTCTAAGAGATCCATAGAGGAGGAAAAGACCTTAGTGGTCATCTAATATAACCTTCATATTTTATAGTTTTCCTATTCTCTATGATTTTTATACTGTCCACAGATTCTGCGGTCACATCTCCAAATTCACTTGATGTGTGATTCATCTGGACTCAGAGAGCTACACTCATTGAAATCAACATTACTATTTCCTCAGTCATTTTGGCCTTCAATTCCCCCTCAACTGTATTTATTTTGTTCAGTTTAAAGATTGTCTCTATCCAGGCACAATACTTTCATTTTTTATTATGATTTGATAGAAGAAAAGAACAGCATGGATTCTTAAGAAAGTCTAGCTATTATTAACCTCAGATTTAAAAAATAAGTATCCAATGACAGAAAAAAATAATGATGAATGCTGGACAGGATGTGGGAAAACTGGGACACTAATACATCGTTAGTGGAATTGTGAATGGATCCAGCCATTCTGAAGAACAGTTTGGAACTATGCTCAAAAAGTTATCAAACTGTGTGTGCATCCCTTTCATTCGGCAATGTTTCTATTGGGCCTATATTCCAAAGAGATCTTAAAGGAGGGAAAGGGACCGACACATGCAAAAATGTATGTGGCAGCCCTTTTTGTGGTGGCAAGAAACTGGAAACAGTGGATGCCCACCAGTTGGAGAATGACTGAATAAGTTATGGTATATAAATGCTATGGAATATTATTGTTCTATAAGTAGCTATCAGCAGGATGATTTTAGAAAGGCCTGGAGAGACTTACATGAACAGATGCTAAGTGAAATGAGCAGAACCAGACCATTTTACACAGCAATGTTATATGATGATTAATTCTGATGGATGTTATGCTTTCCAACCATGAGATGATTGAGGTTAGGTCCAATGATCATGTGATGAAGAGAGCCATCTATACCCAGAGAAAGGACTGTGGATCACAGTGAGTGTGGATTACAACATAACATTCTCACTCTTTTTGTTGTTGTTTGCTTGCATTTTGTTTTCTTATTCATTTTCTTTCCTTTTTATCTGATTTTACTTATGCACAAAAGAATTGTATAAATGTTTACATATATTGAATTTAACATATATTTTAACATATAGCATATATTGGATTGCTTGACATCTAGGGGAGGGAATGAGGTAAGGAGGGGAAAATTTGGAACACAAGGTTATGCAAAGGTCAATATTGAAAAATTATGCATCCATATGTTTTGAAAATAAAAAGCTTTAATTAAAAATACATAAATAAGAGAAAAAAATTAAAAAAAACAAGTATCCTCTGGAAATCTCAAAAATATTCTCTCTCACATATATTCACAATAGTACATCCATTTTAACATAATTCTAAAATAAATCAAAGATTTTCAGGAACTCTGCCTATTCTTGGTCAGTCATTTCAGTTGTGGCCAACTCTTCATTTGGGGTTTTCTTGGTAAAGATACTGGAATGGTTTGCCATTTCCTTCTCATTTTACCAATGAAGAAATTGAAACTTACAGGACTAAGTGACTTGGCTAGAATCACACACCTGGTAAAAGTATCTGAGATCAGATTTGAAATCAGGAAGATGAGTCTTCCTAACTTCAGGCTAAACACTTTCTACTACACTACTGGGAAAGTTCTTTATCCTTGATCCCAGAGATATATCAGAAGAAATCTATCATCTGAGGAGATTTCCCTAATTATCAGAGTACATGCTTCTCAGTCTTGAACAGGAACCCATCCAACTAGGAGATCTTTGTTCTATTTATTATATTATAAATAGAATTTAATAGAATAGAATTTAATCTAGGTGAATTCCTGACCCCAAAGGATAAACCCATGCCCTTTCATCCCTCTAATGGAGTTTAGGGTGACCAGTTAATGAAGAAAAACCAACTAGAATGGTCTAGGTGGAGATGGATTCTCCTGTCTAGATTACTGGAGGTCACTAAGTTTTATCATCAAGCTATATTCTTAGCAAGAGGAACTGAAGACTTCTAACCCACCTCCTCTTTAATTGTTTACTTCAGGGTTGATTTTCACCTATCCAGGGATCTTCTTTTCTAAAGTTATTTAAAACATTTGATGTCTCTGTGGTTTTGTCTTTGGTTTCTGAAACCATTGACCATCAATCATTTTATTGATCATTATCTACCCTAATTAATAAATTAATTATTAATTACCCGGAAAAAAAAGAAATTTATCATCTGACAAGAACTCATGGGGTACCTTTTTCCTGAATTTATCTTGGTCTGATCATAAAAAGTTAATACCCTAGAAGCTAGGAATATAGACTATGTAAAAGCTTTGAGACCTGGTTGTTGCAAACCACTTTTTTAAATATAAATTTCCAAAAGTCCTAAGACTTTTTTTCCTTTTTTTTCTTTTGTTAGGCAGTTGGGGTTAAATGACTTGCCCTGAGTCACATAACTAGGAAGTGTTAAGTGTCTGAGCCTGGATTTGAATTCAGGTCCTCATGACTCCTTCCCTAGGCCTAAGATTTTTTGTTTTTTGTTTTTTGTTTTTTTTAATTTAATTTTTATTTTATTTTATAATTATAACTTTTTTTTTTGACAGTACATATGCATGGGTAATTTTTTACAACATTATCCCTTGCACTTACTTCTATTCAGATTTTTTCCCTTCCTCCCCCAACCCCCTCCCCCAGATGGCAGGCAGTCTTATACATGTTAAATATATTACAGTATATTCTAGATACAATATATGTGTGTAGAACCGAATTTTTTGTTGCACAGGAAGAATTGGATTCAGAAGGTAAAAATAACAGTTTACACTCATTTCCCAGTGTTCCTTTTCTGGATGTAGCTGATTCTGTCCCATCATTAATCAATTGGAATTGGATTAGCTCTTCTCTATGTTGAAGAAATCCACTTCCATCAGCATACATCCTCGTACATTATTATAGTTGAAGTGTATAATGATCTCCTAGTTCTGCTCATTTCCCTCAGCATCAGTTGATGTAAGTCTCTCCAAGCCTCTCTGTATTTCTCCTGTTGGTCATTTCTTATGGAACAATAATATTCCATAACCTTCATATACCATAATTTACCCAACCATTCTCCAATTGATGGACATCCATTCATCTTCCTAGGCCTAAGATTTTTGATGGAATAAGAAGCAACCAATAATGGAATATCTCCTCAGGTATGGGATTTGCAAGGGTTTCTAATATGCTCATTCATCCCTAGAAAGTTATGTTTCAATACAATTTAGTTCTTGCTTTTTAAAATTTTAACTATTAAAAATGATCTTAATTCTTTTTTATTTTCATTGCTAGAACCATATCCAAAGTTTAGTAAAAAAATTTGAAAAAATTATTGAGAGTCATTTCTTGCTTTACTCTTTTTGGGTTTTCAAGAACATTTGCCTGAAAACTAGCTTGTAAATTGCTTATGAGTTTACCTGTTCCATTTCTACCTCTACTGAAGTCATTATTCTCTGTGACATCATAATTTGCCCTATGGCAATGGATTGTGACCTCAGTTCCAATAGAAGCATCAGGGTTGATGAACTCTTAAGAGACAAAGACTCTATTCTCATCCTTAGTCATAAAAAATGGAAGACAAATGCAATAAAATAAGATATAGAATTGAATTGGCTCCAGAAATGATCTTTATTTATTACTTTGAAATTCAACCTTAGAAATTTTATAACATTTTATATATTTTATTCTGACCTGCTTCATATATATTGATACCATGTTATCATGGACTCACCTTTCTCCAAATGTAATTGGATTATGTATTTATCAGCATTAATTTACTTATATTGTTTATACTTTAGGGAATAAGCTCCTTTAACCAAAGGTCAGAGTCTTTGTTTTCATATGGTAATATACTATGGGTGCCAACTATTTTTTAATAGTTCAGTACTTCAATAACCTGAAGTCTTTGTGTGTGTGCTTGTTGTTGTTTTGTTGTTATTGGGCTGGGGGGTGGGGGGATAGGATTCCATATAGACATCTTTCCATTGATACAAATCACAAATCCTAGACAACTAAATAGATAGTTTTTGAGAAGGATTTCCTAGAACATCTTATGGTCCTATAACCAATCTGGAGATTTAGGAACTTAGTTTGTCTGGTCCTCAGTAAAGAAAACATTGTCTGACATTGTATTCAAGGTCTTTCCCATGTGATTGCATCAGTTTTAGTATCAGATTATTTTTAACAATTTTTTGTTGTTGTTGTTGAGGCAATTGGGGTTAAGTAAATTACCCAGGGTCACACAACTAGGAAGTATGAAGTATCCCAGATCAGATTTGAACTCAGCTCCTCCTAACTTCACAGCTGGTGCTCTATTCATTGTGCCACCCAGCTGCCCTCAGTTTTTTTTTGTTAAATTAATAATAATGTAAAATTTGAACTGTGATAACAATCTGACCAACCAATTAAATAAATGGCTATTTGGGAAATATTAGAAGAGTTAAATTCTTAATACCGTCATTCAATTAAATAGAACTATATAGAAAAGAGATGACAAATTAGTTTCACAATACACTAAAAAGGTAAGTGACTTCAGATTAAAGGGATCTGAATTCCTTCAAAACTTATTATCTGTGTAATGTCAAGGCAAGGCACTTAGCTTCCCTATGTCTATTTATTCATCTATAAAATTAAGGGATGGGACTGAATGGATCCTCTGCCTTTAAATCCATGATCTTAAGTGGGAATAGAGGAACTACAAAAAAGGAGGAGTAAGTTTCACAAAGGTAATGTAATGTTCAAAGAATTCTGGAATATAAATCAGAACTATTTAAACATATGCATCCCTATAGATAAAGAAATAAATATCAGCTCTCTATATCTCATCTATTTCCTCATATTTTAATGAGGATAATAATATCTCATGGAGGTGTTGGGAAGGTCAAGTCATATATTGTATTTGAAACATTATGGTAAAAGTAAAGCTATTATCTCTTGATCCTGGGTAATTCTACTATTAAACATCTTAAAGACATGCTGTAATGCTAATAGTTGACATTTATATAACACTTTAAGGTTCCCAAAACACTTTATATGCATTATCTTCACAAGAATATATAATCCCCACTTTATGGATAAGATGAATGAGCTTCCTACTTGTTAAGTCACTGACTCTTAGTCACTCAGCTAATAAGTGATGAGTTGAAATTTAACCTAGATCTTCATGACATGAAATCCAGGATTTTATTTGGTAGTCTACATTTCCTCAAAACAACACACACACACACACACACACAGAGAGAGAGAGAGAGAGAGAGAGAGAGAGAGAGAGAGAGAGAGAGAGAGAGAGAGAGAGAGAGAGAGAGAAAGAGACGTACACAGAAAGAGGCAAAAATAGGAATGATAGAGAAATTAAAGTCAATAATCAGTCATCTGGACCAGCTCACTGTCTCCTAGAAGTGTTTGGGAGAAAGTTCTTTCTTAACCTTAAATCCCTTTATAAAGAAGAGATATTATGGCCCTGCCACTTTCCCCTATACTTCATCAATCAATAGACAGGTACTTATTTAATGTCTAGTAAACATATTGTAGATACTGGAGATACAAAGACAAAATTTAAAAAGAGTTCCTTACCTCAAAGAGCCTACATTTTATCAGGGGAGATATATGTGTACTATGTATTCTCTCTCTCTCTCTCTCTCTCTCTCTCTCTCTCTCTCTCTCTCTCTCTCTCTCTCTCTCTCTCTCTCTCTCTCTCTCTGTATATATATATATATATATATATATATATATGTGTGTGTGTGTGTGTGTGTGTGTTATATGCATGGATGTATAAACAAAAATTAATTTACAATCAATTAGGTGGAAAACACTACCAGCTGAGTATATTAAGGAGGGGCTCAAGTAAAAGGTGATAATTGTTAAGCTGAGCTTTGGAAAAAACTAAGGATTTTAAGAAGCATTGGGATCTCTTCATTTTTGTTTTTGGAATCTACTAACCTATATGACACTCTCTTACCTTTCACAATGACTTTGGACTCTAGTTTGCAGACTTCCTTTTCCTCCTTTTCCTTGCCATCATTCTTGGAAAATATAATATTCATGTTAATGATCCTTTTAACACTCTGTCAAGATAATATATTGAATTCAATTCCAATAACTAATTTTTATCTATAAGGATAGGATGAGCCAACCTTATTCTTACTATTGTTCTAATTTTCTCTAAGACTAAAACCTTGAACTCTGAAAATTCCCTCTCAGACCACAATTTTCTTTCTTTCTATTCACTTTAATCTTCCCAATCATGTTTTTTACTCTCATTGTAACCTTAAATCCATTGGTTCCTTTCTATTCTCTCAGTCCATCAACTTTGTCATGGTTCTGTTGGATCACCCTACTCTTTTAATGACTAAACATTTCAACAAATACATTTCCTTCATCTTTTAAAATCATTATCCCCTTGACTTTCCACTTTTTTTCTGTTATATCTCAAGAATGTTAATTCTCATTAATATTTGACTTCTTTTCCTAGATCAACAATTATTCTCAGGCATATTCTAACTTAAAAAACAAACAAACCTAATTGACCTAGATCTCCTAAATTATTATCCTATGTTATTTCTCCCTTTTCTCCCCTATTTCTAGAAAGGGATCTCAGGTTGCCATCCCTACTTTTTCATTTTCATACTTTTTCACCTTCCTCTAACTCCACAATTTTTGGGGGGTCTAACAACTATCCACCACTCCAAAGGAAAATTCCACTTTTTAAAAATGCTTTTTTCTGTCTGCTCTGTCTTACAGTGTTGCCTCATGAGTTAAATGACTTACCTTGTAAATAAAATATAAACACCCTATCTTATCAATGAAGATCTTCCAAAATTTATTTTTTTCTTTCTAGAGTTATATAACATTGTTTCTTCTTGATATATACTATTTTATAGCCAGATTTGATAATTTTGACCCTTCGTTCTTATCCCACATTCCCCAGTCCCTTTGCTTTCTCTCTCTCTATTCATACCTAGAAATTTTGAATTTCTCCCTCAAGACCAACTCAGGTACCATTTCTGCCCTAAAACCTTCCAGAATCCTTCTTTCCTCTCCTACTAAAAGTGATTTTTCTTTTCTAATATTTCTCCTGGCAAGTTTATTTGACCTCTCCTTTACCCATATCACATTATCTTCTGTATTGCAGTCATTTTAATACATGTAACATTCTCCTTATAAGAGTGTAAATTCTTTGAGAACTCTTTGTGCCATTTTCTTCCTTTATTCTTTCTTTAGCATAAGCCATGGTAGCTTTCAGATAGTAAGAACTTAAAGAAACTCTATTGAGTCAAAATGTTTTTGTTTAAAAAGGGCATGTCAGTGCATTATTGGGTTTATAACTCAAGGAAATCATAAAGAAGGTTAAAGGACTGATAGACAAAAAATGTTTGTAGCAGCTCTTTTGGTGATAGCAAAAAATTGGAAAGTGATGAGATGCCCATCATTTGGGAAATGGCTAAAAAAAGTTGTAGTACATGAAAAGTAATGGAATATTATTGTTGGATAAAAATTATGATGCACAAGCTGATTTTAGAAAGGCCTGGAATGATTTACAGGAACTGATGCTGAGCTAAACAAGCAGAACCAGGAATACATTTGTACAATAACAACAATAATGCGTGATGATCAACTATGAAAGACTTGGTTCTCAGTATTTCAATGATTCAAAGCAATCCCAATAGACTTTGGATAGGAAATGTCATCTGTACCCTGAAAAAGAACTATGGAGACTGAATGTAAATCAACACATACTATAGTCACTTCTTTTTTTTAATCTTTCCCATGGTTTTCCCCTTTTGTTCTGATTTTTCTCTCTCAACATGATTCATATAACAATATATATTAAAAACAAATAAATTTACTATAGAGAAAAAAGATGGCATGTCATATATTAGCTTTTAGATATTCAGTGCTCTCAAAAGCATTGGTAAAAATGTCAAAACAATTAGAATTTTAAGAGAAAAGATAGTGATTTCATATCTTTGATCCTACTTTGATGGCCTTGAATAAAACTAACAAAACCCACTGTATAATGGAATTAATATTGGGCTTCTAATCAGAAGAACCCACCTTGAATTATCTCTACAAAATTTTAAATAGGTGCTGTGTCCTTATGCAATCAACTAATTTGTCTAAGCTTTAATTTCCTTATCTGTAAAGTGGGGGGAAATATTGGCACGGTTTACTTCTATATTAGATTCTGGAAAATTATTTTGGGGGACACTGGAAAGATGAGTAGTCTTTCCTGTCAGCCCCCTATTTTGCTGACAACAGATAATTATAGGATTTAAAGGCCAGGGAATCATAAGATTGAAAACAAATGTAAACTGAAAATCAAGCAAATAGAAGTATCCCATTACTAAAGCCAGCCTTCATTCACCCTGTAGTCAATTTGCTACAAAAATACTTTAATTAGAGTGTCAGGTTTATTAAGTCTTGGAGGGTTAGTAGAGACATTGAAAAATTAATCAAGCTCCCCAGCCATCATTTACATCTATAGGCTAAATCTCTTTAAGTAGAAAAATATTTATGGGGTAAATTTTCTAACATACTAGAAATGTGAAGGACAGCTCAAACACAAAACTTGGGTAACCCAGCAAGATTTATTGAAGGATAGATAGTTTTTGTTCATCAGGATCCAAGCACCAAAAATGCAGGACACTCTTATTCTCCCACATGCTTCTAAGAAATCTTTATCTTGCTTTCAGTCCATAAATGGAGTCTCTTGGCATCAATTCATTCCATACAAGGCCAGCATACACGATTCAATTCATAGGTATATATAGCAGAACTAAACTGGCTTATTGGTTTTCCTTTCATTTGTCATCATCTGAAACAAGTCCACTTAATCTTCCCCTTTTTTTCTCTTTTTGCTCAAACAAGTCCTCAAAAGTCTTAAATAAAGTAGACAAAGTAGTAACAAAATGAAAACAATAGGAATATGTTGAAAAGATTAATCTCTAGATCCCTTCAAGCATCATTTCTGATGTGTGTCATTGTTTTCCAGTAATTTTCCTTTTAGTGTGTTTTTTATGATTTGTGAGCATTATAGTTGTTTTAGGGAGCAAAACAAGTCAATTAATTTATCAATATTTATCAAATTCACACTATGTTTCCATCATTGTGCCAAGTACTGGAAATACAAAAAGAGGCAAAAAACAAATTCTGTTCTCAAGGAGCCCATGATCCAATGCAGGAGACGTGAACAATTGTGTAAAAACTTTTCTATGTAGGATAAATTAGAAATTAATTGTAAAAGGATAGGCAATAGAATTAAGAGGGATTGGAAACGCTTTCCTATAGAAGATGGTGTTTCAGCTATAATTTAAAAGAAGTCAGGGAACTCATTAGACAGAATAAGAAAGAAGAGGGTAGAAATAATAATGGCCCATTCCATGACTGATCTGTCCTATTTACTGATCACTGCATAAAGATGGAAAACTGATCTCATGATTTTGTCTGGATTCTATGAACCATTTTCCTAGTCTAGAACATTCACTTCTCTATATAGCTATAGATTGGGAATTTGGAGTAGGAACTTTGGGGTTCAAGAATTTGTTAGTTTTAAAGATCATTAAGTTCATTTCTTGTTTGAATTTCTAATATTTTTGCCAAACCTGTCTCTTGACTTCAAAATATGATATGTTTTCTTTATACATGGAGTAAACTGGTTAGTATTCATTTTGGAATTCTATTTAATAATGCCTATTTTTAAAGTATCTTTCATCTGTGAGATAGATCAGCAGACAGCTATGGGAGAAATGGAAAATTATTCCATTAAACAGTCTCAGGGTTGTTATGTGTGTCAAATGAAATAGTATATGTAACATATTCTCTAAATTTCTATAAATTATATAAGTGATTATTAAAATAATATCAACTTTTTTGTTCCTAAGAAAAATGTGTAGCTATCAGAGCAATTTACTTTTGACTCTAGAAAAGACAATGACAAGAAAGATATTGTGAGCCACACTACTTTGAATCTCATGTATGATGAAATATGTACTGTATTATTTTAATTTATTTAGAAAATAGAATCAGAATAAAATATTTCTTATATAATATTTTATGCTGTATTGATCTTGGATTAAAAACATACAGGGATAGAATTTGATACATGAAAATTTTAAAAGATATTGGAATAATAACATCTGAAAGAAAAACTATGATATACCACAATTCCTTTTTAAAATATATTTTATATTGAACTTGAAGCATTTCCATAATGTAGAATAGAAAAAAGATGATTGTATACAAAATTGCAAATCTGTTATATACAGCTTCCTATTCCTTTTAAATATATAAAAAGTCATATAACTTTCTTTTTCCCCTTTCTTTTCTTCCTCTCCACTCCCTCATCCTAGAAATGACTACTATTAGAAACAAATATGTGTGTATAAATTCTATACATACTTCTATTTATCAATTCTTCCTCTGGATGCAGATATCTCCCTTCATATGTTCTTTATAGTTAGTTAAATATTTATAATAGTCAAAATGACTTAGTCACTCAAAATTATTTTAAAAACAATATTGTTGCTATTATACACAACATTTTCTTGGTTCTGCTCATTTTACTCTTCATTATTTTGTGCAGTTTAATTCACGCTTTTCTAAGATTATCAAGCAAATCAAGTTCATCATTTCTCAAAGCACAATAGCATCCCATCACAGACATTTACCACAACTTATTCAATCATTCCTAATTAACAGCCTTGCCACAATTTACAATTCTTTGCCACCAGAAAGAGAGTGGTGATAACTATTTTGGAACACAGTTTTTTTATCCCCTTTTTCCTAATCATCTTGAGAAACAGACATAAGAGCAGTGTTACTGAGTCAAAGGGTATAGCAGCTTAATAACTCTTTGGACATAATTCCAGATTGCTCTCCAGAATGATTGGCTCAATTCACAGTTACAACAATAGTAAATTAGTGTCCTAATTTTTTTCCACATCCCCTCTAAAATCTGTTGCTTAACCCTTCATTCATTTTAACCCGTATGATAGATGTAAAATATCTCAAGGTTTGTATTCCTTTAATCAATAATGACTTAGAACAATTTTTTTTTCCATATGGCTATAAATAGTTTTGATTTCTTCATCTAAAAACTGCCTATTGATATATTAATTTGAGCATGACTTACATTCTTATAGATTTGACAAAGTTCTTTATATATATCTGAGAATCTATCTATGAATTCCAACATTTCCACCTCCTCCATTTTCCACTTTCCTTGTTATCTTGACTATGTTTGCTTTATTAGTACAAAATCATTTTACTTTACTGTAATCAAAATTATCCATTTTGTACCACACACTACTTTCTGTCTCTTGTTAATTCATAAATTGTTCACCTACTCATGTCTAATAGCTAATATAATCCATGTTCTTGAAATTTTTCTTTTAGCATCTCTGTCTAGGACATGAATCCATTTTGATCTTGGTGAATAGTCTAAGATTTTGGTCTATGTCCAATTTCTGCTGGACTGCTTTCCAAATTTCCCACCAATTTTTTACCAAATAATAGATTTTTATCTTCAAACCTTGTCTTTGCATTTGTCAAATGCTTGGTTTATTTATTCATTTATTTCCTTGAATTAATTAATTAATTTATTATTTACTTCTATAAATTGTATATCTACTCTCTTCTACTAATCTATCTTTCTATTTCTTAGTCAGCACCTGACAGTTTTTATAATTACAACCTTATAATGTAGTTTAACATCTGGTACTAGTAAGTTTCTTTCTTTACTTTTTTTTTTTACATTTCTTTTGATATTCTTGACTTTCTGTTCTTCCAGATGAAATTTTTTATTATTTTGTTTTCTAATTCTATAAATTTGGGAGGGGAGTAATTTAATTGAATATTCATTATGTTATCATAATACTTTATATTAAGTAAATCTCCCAATGGATTCATAGAACTTTCTACTACCTCAAAGAAAATGACCTATGATAACATAATGTCCAGATTGTGCAAGTGATTTGGGCACATTTAATGAGTCCTTCCATTCACTTTTTCTTATTGTGATTTCCTGAGGGGACTAAATAGTTAGAAAAAAAAAGACCACCGAAGTGTCAAACAAAAGCTCTATTATGTTAGGTTCGCTTAGCTTTCTACAATTCATAGGGTATCTGTCTATTATTAAATTTACACTTTAATAATTCTTGTCTAGATTTTATTGGTGCTATATCAATTTAGCTTTTTTTTAATTTTTAAACTTAAGAAGTCTAAAATAATTAACATCATTTACTGTGATTTTATCTAATTAACTTTCTAAAAGAATAATATGAAATGTCTTTACTCTATATGTATCTCCTAGCTTTAAATGTGTTTCCTGTAAGTAACATATTGTAGGGTTCTGGCTATTGATCCAGTCTGCTATCCATCTCTCCTTTATGGGAGAGTTCATCCCATTCACATTTATGGTTAAAATGACTAATTCTGTATTTCCTGCCATTTTATTATCCCCAGATTATGCTTTTCTTTTTCTTACCCCCCCTCTTAACACGCTCCTCAGTTTTAAACTTGTGGGCATCATTTACCTCACATAGCTCTCCCTTTTTAGAATCCCTCCCACCCCCTTTGAGTCCCTTCCCATTTCTTATACCTTTCCCTTATTACTCTTTTCCTTTTCCCTTTCCCTCTCCCACTTTTTAATGAGGTGAGATAACTTTCTCTGTAAAGCAAACATGTCAATTATTTTCTCTTTGAGCCAAATCTGATGAGAGTAAGATTCACACGATGTTCCTCCCCCTCCCTAAATTCCCTCAGATATGATAGGTTTCCTTTGCCTCTTTGTGGGATGTAGTTTCCCTCTTTTTATCTCCCCTTTTCCCTTTTTCTGATACTATACCTTTTCCACTTCTACTTCCTTTTTTTTTATTGTAGCAGTAAAATCAAATTATACATGCACTCTTTATGTATGTCTGTAACAGAAATACAGTTCTCAAGAGTTGTTTTTTTTTTTTTTTTTTTTTTTATTACCTTTTTCTGCTTCTCTTGAGTTGTATAGTTGGAGGTCAGATTTTTTTGTTTAGCTCTGGTATTTTTATTAGAAACAAATGGAATTCACTAAATTTCATTAAATGTCCATCTTCTTCCCTGGAAGAAAATGCTCAGCTTAGCAGGCTAGTTTATTCTTGGCTGCATTCCAAGTTCTTTTGTCTTTCAGAATATCAGATTCCAAGCCCTTCTATCCTTTAATGTGGAAGTAGCTTGATTCTGAGCGATCTTTATTGTGGCTCCTCGGTGTTTGAATTGTTTTTTTCCTGGCTTCTTGTAATATTTTTTCCTTAGTCTGATAGTTCCGAAGTTTATCCATAGCATTCCTTGGAGTTTTATTTTAGGGTCTCTTTCAGAAGGCATTGAGGAGACATATGCCCCATGAATCTTAAGAAGTAAACCAAGTGCTTCTACTCAGAAGATGACAGACTCCAGAACAGAGACTTATGGTTGTTCTAGGGCATGGGGTCTGATTATGACTAACCATTCAAGGCTGTATCATTCTAGGCCAGAGTGCCAGCTGATTCTGCATCTGGAATCAGTGATAACTATGACCAAGAAGTATACATCTACAAGAGTTTAAGAGAGAAAGATATGGCAGCAAGTAGGGAAGTAGAATCTTGTGGAGTCTGTGAGATCTAGATCTATGAAGTGAGTAGCCCAGTAGGCCTACAGTATCATAGTCATTCCACTCTAGTACATGCTTTTGCTATATGTGTTCACTATGCATATGTCTTTCCACTTTTAACTCTTTGGATTCCATTCTTTCTACTGAGGCTTCATATATTGTCAGAAACTACGGTATGTCCCAAATTTGTGGGAATGAGTTTTTTGATTTGTTTTGCTTTGCTTTTACTGTGTTCTATTAGTAAATGCCTTTGCCTTGACTTAATTGAGTCCTTTATGTCATGTTCTGTTTCTCTAAATTGTGATGTTCTCTGGGAGATTTCTTGGGGAGCTTCTGGAGGCAGCCTTCCTTTCAGTTCAGTTCAGTTCAATAATCACCAAAATGCAGCCAGGGGTTAAAGTCCAGATAGTTTATTGTGTCTTTCAAAATCCTGCTGGAGCCTACTTAGCTTTAGTAGAGGCCTATCTCTCTTCTTGGCTCTTGAGAGCTCTTGTCAGAATGTCACCAGCCAGCATGAACGTCAAAGTGAGAATGAAATCTTGACTCTGAATCTCCTAGAGTGTGGGAATCAGACTCTGCCTCCAAGAGTGTGGGATTGTGGATTTCCCAGAAATCATTCCTAGTTGTGAATTTCCCAGAAGTCCATGAGCAGGCTTTTGCTTTAGACTTGTGAATCTCCTGGACTTGCGAATCTCTCCACTGAAATCCTGGCTCTCTGAATCTCCTCGAGCTTCCCTGAAGTTCTACCAGAAAGTCCTCTCCTTGACCCAATCCAGACTGACTCTCCCCACTGAATCCTGGCTCCTTATATCTTCCCAGACAATGGGCTTGTGGGTATTCCCTGGGCTTGTGGGAGCTCCTTAAAAGTATGCTCTCTTAAAGGTGTGAAGTTTAATGTGTGAACCAATGAGTGAACTCCTTTAAAGGTGTAAACTCCTTTAAAGGTGTGAACTAAGTGCATAACCTTGTCTCAAGTTCTGGCCCATAACATCTGTAAGACTCCTAACACCTTTCACTATCAAAAATGTTTGGGTCCTGAGCTACAGTTTTTTCCTAGCATAATCATCACCTGAGAAACCCAGTCTCAGAGAGCAAGTTTGGAAGGGGAATATCACATCAACATTTTCTCCCTCAGATCTAAAATGACATTGTTTCTTCCCATTTTTGATGAGCATATGTCATATTGTGTTTTACAATGATCTATAGATATGTAACCATCTTACTAGATAACAGCTGTGTAGTATTTAGTCTCAATTTTGCATATTCCTTGATGCCTAACATAGTACTATGAAAACAGTAGACACTTAATAAATGTTTATTCAACTTGATTGAAATCAGTTAAATTATATTCTTAAAAAACAATAGACTGAAAAATGAGGGGCATTTTCTTTGTGTAAAATTTATTTTTTAAAAGAAAGGTATTTTATTTGACCACAAGTCAAATCAATTAATCAATTAATCAGCATTTAGAAAGTAATGAATATGTGATGACCACAGCTAAAAGTAATAAATCAGAAGCCTACTACATGCAAAGGTATTAAGAAACAATAAGTTGAAAAAACCTGGGAAAAAAAAGAGATCTGAATAGTTTTAGACTCTAAACCAAATTTGAGGCTTTAGTTTATTAGAAAATTGATCTAGCTTCTTCTCTTTAGTTATTTAGAACTAGGCTAAGAATGCTTTGCTACTCTTCTACCTGATCAGAATTTCAGATGTTAATTTTTAACAATTTAATTTTGTCAAATGTATTTTATTATTAACTTTGCTTCAGCAGTAGGATAATAAGAATTTCCTTTAGCCTCATTGCTTCTTGGAGTTGTTTTTATTAATTAAGTGTTTTGCTATCTACTTTCCAAGGAGCAGTAGGAGCTTTAAAAAGCCCAAAAGAGAGATTTATTCTTCTTCTCTGACACATCTCCAGGACAGTATACTATTAGATGTTTTCAAAGAGAATTCTCTAGCCTTCAATACTAAAACTCTAGATGATATTGAAAAGGGGGTGAACAGCCCCACAGCATCGGGAATGGGAACACAGTTTGCTTTTCACTCCTTTGGGGTTCCTTCCACTCAGCAATATATAAGACTTTCTAATATCTTTACAGATCCCCAAATAGCCTGATCCACTCCTTAGTTGGTGCCTAAATTTAAAAACTCTTTAAAAGTGCACAGGCTTATGGAAGCTAATACTCAAAATGATACACATCCTAACTCTTTGGCATGCCTTATGCCCATCTGCTAGCATGGCATGTTGCCCATTCATCAGGTAATAAGAAAATTTCAGAAGGACACAGATGCCAAACATATCAAGGCTTTGAAAGATAACCTGCATGTTGAAAAAAGTTCCACCTTTTTTTTTAACCCAACATGAAAATCCTTTTTTTTTTTTTTAAACCCAACATGAAGTTTCTCTAGAGGCAAGAACTAACAAAATATACTATAACATGTATTTCATTCATGGGATCTGTTAACACCTACAGAAGAACACATAGAATAAAATACTTATTCAGACCCCAAACTTAACACATATTTTTTCTCCAGGTTGCAAAACAGGAAAGCCCCATCATATAATCACCTTATGGATGAATGATAAGGAAAAATCACTGGTACTTCCACCTGAGTAAAAACAGGATGTTGCCATGTTGAGAATGTTTTATTAATAGGAGAACTTCCTGACCCTGTTACTTAAGACTGGACAAGGTATAGAAGAGTAAGTACACTATATAACCAAAAATGAAGGTACACAATTCAGCTGTTACATATTTTCATATAGTCTTATGTATCTATAGTGACTCAGGTGGCTTAGAATATTATAATTAGGAAGATATGGGAAACAGGGTTTTGTTGTTTTTTATCGTTGGTTTTTATTGTTGAATTTTTCCCTCTGAGTCCAAATAGGAGCAGTGGACTAGTGCATCATGTATAGAGGAACCATCCTTGTTGAATGTCTTTGGGGTCAATTGGTAAAGGTTACTCGTTTATTTTTTCCTCTATGTATGTTTTATTTATAGATGGTACAAAGTGGCAATTTAAGCATAAACTAAATTCTAAAAAAAAGAAAGAAAAATAAATGAGAGGTAACATAAAAGAAGGGAAAAGAAGAAAAAGGGATCTGTGAAAGGAAGAAGAAACAAAGGTATGGAAAAGGTGAAGACAATGAAGTAACTGGGAAAGAGAAACAGGGACATTTTCTAGCTGTTCAATTACAGGGAGACTTCAGCAGAAATTAGTCACATAAATACCACTTAGACATTTTTTTTGAAAGCTACATAGCTATGATTTTTAGTTTTGCTGTTTAATAATTAATAATGCATAGCTGTGGTATCATTCTGCAACTTCATTTTGGAAGTAGGCACTTACAAGCTTATAGGATTTTTCCTCTCCCATTAGTTTCAAAAAAAAATCAAATATAAGAAATTCCATTAATGCAGCATTATATGTAGATATTTATACACACTGCATAATGCAATCCTCATTGTTAGACATATTCTCTAACTCACATTTCTCACCAATTACACAATCGATTAAGCTAATGTACCTAATATAATAGCAATAGCACCTTATATTTATAGTGTGCCTGTCTTCTTAGAAACTCAATGGACTTTATATTTGTGAGCTTATTCATCTTCACAAGTCTTGTTAAGCCATTTTAGACAGGCTATATCATAATTTTTGGCCTAAATATGTGCCCTCCTGCACGATCATTTACAAGCTCAAATAGAACAAAGAAAACAGGTTAACAATAAAGTAAATAGTTTGTAGGCTGGACCTTGTATTTATAGCCAAAATGTGTTATTCCAGCATGTGCATTGCACCTAATTTAGTTCCTGACCTAGGTGAGCTTGCCTGAGCATCATTCCTCTTTTCCTAAATTCCATTCTAACATCAATTCATCATTCTTGCATTTATTCTTCTATTATTTCTCCTTATCTCTGAAGGGAGCAGTTTAGTGGAAGTAACATTGAACTTGAGATAGAATAGCTAGAGGTTCAAATCTTACTTCTTATAGTTATAAGCAAAGTTATTATTAGCAAGTCTGCATCTTTAAAATGGGAATAATAACATCAGCTATGCCTGATTCTTAAGGTTAGTATGCTACTTACATGAGCAAATGAATGTAATTAACTTTGCAAATTTTCAAGAACTAAATAAATGTTATTTACTATTCCTTACTGCAAAAGGTAGTGCTAATCTCATAGAGTTGCTGTATGACAAATGAGACAAGGAAAGTGAAATGCTATATGTTTCACCTATTATAAACTTATCTCTTGTTCTCTCTGTCTTAGATATAATGAGTATTTTCCAGTATAACAAGTAGCAACCCATGGAAGATAAATAAGGATGGATCTACCTCCTAGAGACCTCTGTTGGACTATGTTCTGAGACCCTTACTGAAGGACATGTTTGATCCATTGTCTCTCAGTTGATCTCTTATTCCTTGGGACTAAGAAGCTGCATCAAAGTTTACTGGTTTCTAAGCACAGAAGAACCATTCACCCACTAGATTTTAAAAGGAAAAAATAATATCTTTATCTCTCTCTTCCTTACACTCATTTTAGACATAACTTGAGGCTTTTCCATCTCTCCCGTGATATATTCAATGGAGACAGAGAAAAATCATTTCCCTTATTCTCCCTAGTTACAACTATAGAGGTTATTCATGTATGGTTAGAGTGGAGTTCATTGAGGCCAGGAACTGCCTTTTTGGCCCTTTTTGTATTATCCCCACCTAGCACGGTACCTGTCACATACTAGGCACTTAATAAATATTTATTAATTGATAGATCAGTGTTAATATATGTTAATCTATGTGAGTCTAAAATTGAATGTCAGGTTACTTCTGTTCTGCTATGAGTGTGTGTGTGTGTGTGTGTGTGTGTGTGTGTGTGTGTGTGTGTGTTCCTAGCAAATAAGTGAACAGTAATCCTGAGAGATTATGCTGCCAACACTGATGTCTATCTTGTAAGTTCAAAAGATCTGAAATCCTTGAATCGTTTTGGAGAACATCCCTACCACCAGAAAATAAGTTATGACCTGGATACTAAAGAGATCTAGTTGTGTGAGTTGTGCTAGCAGCACAATTCAGAGAGAGAAATAAATACTTGATCATCACTCCCACAAACTACTTCATGTTCCAGAGGACTCAATGAATTAAACTCTTTTTAAAAATGCTTTAGACATGTGCTATGCCTAAATTTTGTTTAAGATATCTTTGTCAGTACAAACTGGGGTGAGCTGAATAAGTCAGGGTGTAAAAGTAAAAGTTTACCATAATTTCTAGTCAATTATTAAGTGATCATAAACTTGATAACTTGAATTGACTTGAAGAAGGCAAACAACTTCACTCATAAGATTGAGATTTGCTGGGATAAGACCTTCCCAGATCCTTGATTTAAGGAATAGTCCCAGAGCAAGCGCCTCATTTTTCCATCTGGATATAGAATTTTTTTGGTACTCCTTGTTCTCCTCTACCTTTATACTCTCCTCCCTCTGCATTTCAGCTTCCTTTATGTGTTTTGTTTCACAAACTCCTTGAATGCAAAGGCTGTCTTTTGTCTCTTTTTTGTATCGTCGGTATTTAATACTGTCCTTAGCATATAGTAGGTACTTCACAAATGTTTATTGACTATTGACTAAGATTCATGATTAGAACATGATTTTGAAATATATATATGTGTGTATATATATATATATATATATATATATATGTGTGTGTGTGTGTGTGTGTGTGTGTGTGTGTATGTATGTATAAAATCCTTCAAAAGAAATATACTAATAAGGGGAAAATAGGTTAGAAAGGAGATGGTAGAAAGTATTAAGATATGCTTAGGGGACAAAATCCAGAAACCAAAGATGAAAAGCATTTTCATAAAAATCAGTGGAGTCAGAGAGAGAAGATTATCATCTTTATCATCAGAATATGCCATAAATAGAAAATCACAAAGAATATTCTAGTTCTTCAATTTAGTCCATTCTCATGATACAACTATTTGCTCCACTTTAGGTACACAGAGTTGTTTTCTCCACTTTAGCTACACAGTTATATCAACATTTACATGAGGATTGACTGTACTATTGGTACTGTGAAAATAGAAATAATATTTGGTGATGTATTGGATACAATAAGAGAGAATGAAAAACTGAAGATGTTATTGAGATGATGAGACTGAGTAACCGGGAGAATGGTGCTACCATCTATAGTAATAAAGCACATTAGAAGGGGGAAATAAAGGAATAGTTCCCATAACCACCAAAAACTACAATCTTTTGCTAGAGATAACTGAAAATACACTTTTCTTCATACAATTATTTATAATACATTAATTTTAATAATATGTACTTTTCACAACATAGTAGTTATGAAAGAACCCATAAAATTCAGCATACAAAATAACTGAACCTTAAGGCTGTTCTGAACTCTTAAGGCTGAATGACTGACAACTTCAATGATTAGCCAACAGTGGCTGCAGATATTACAACATGAAGTTAAATCTAATACCTTTAAATTCTTATTAAGACACATCACTGACTTTGCACACTTGGGCATAGAGCCCAATGGACTTATACTATAGGCACAATTATAACACAAAATATCAGTTTTTGTTTGTTTGTTTGTTTTTGCTAAGGCAGTTGGGGTTAAGTGACTTGCCCAGAGTCACATAGCTAGGAGGTGTTAAAGTTTCTGAGGTCAGATTTGAGCTCTGGTCCTCCTGACTTCAGGTGCTCTATGCATTGCACCACCTAGCTGCCTCGAAAATTTTCAGTTTTAAAGGAAAATGATAAAAATATTCATTGAATATGTGGAGAACTCTTTATAATAATAAGGTGAACAAGACCAGTGAAGAACCTAGGGATATACCAGCTGCTCCACAAACTTGGGAGCATCATGACACTCATTTTTTTCTCTGCTAGGTCTCTAGCAGAGAATACCTATGAATACATATGGTTACCAATGCAAAAATGAAAATAAGACAATTTATAAAAACAGAGGAATGCTTGAAACTGGGAAAGTTATATACATTAATAGTTCAAGCTCTCATTGCCCCACTTCTAGGCTATCACAATAGCTTTCTAACTGGTTTGGTCACTCCAATCCATTCTCCACTAAGCTGCTGGTGATGTACTTTTTTTTTTTTTTTTTTTTATGATCAAGTCACCTCCTGCTCAGTGATTCTCATTAACTTACCTCTGGGATCAAATATAACATCTTTTTTTTTTTTTTTTTTTTTTTTTTTTTTTTTTTTTTTTTTTTTTTGAGGCTGGGGTTAAGTGACTTGCCTAGAGTCATACAGCTAGGAAGTGTTAACTGTCTGAGACCACATTTGAATTCATGTCCTCCTGAGTTCAAGGCTGGTGCTCTATCCACTGCGCCACCTAGCTGCCCCCAATATAACATCTTCTATACGCCTTTTAAAACTCATCATAACTTGACTCTTTTCTATATTTCCAGCTTTTTTATATCTCACTGCCCTCAACACATTCCTCAGACATAACCTTTAATAGTCTTTCTCTGTGCCTCTGAACTGACCCTTCCCCATATCTGGAATTCCCTACCCCTTTCTGTTCCTTGGTTCTCTTGGCTTTCTTCAACACCTTCTGTAGATATCATGCCTGGTTCCTTACATGTTGTTACCATTTCCTTTCATTACCTTTATTTACTCGGTAGCTATTTTTCATGTGCCTCAATACTTACATATTGTCTCCCCCATTAGAATATGAGCTTCTTAAGGATTGGGGCTTTTTTATTTATTTTTATTAAATTATAGTTGACTGACTTGTAACAGTCACAAGACAATAATGATGGAACAGAAAATTCTGATCCTCTGGGCAGGCATTCAGAGTGAGTATGTGTGTGTGTGTGTGTGTGTGTGTGTGTGTGTGTGTGTGTGTGTGTGTGTGTGTATGTACTTGTATGAAGCAGAGATGACAATTTCTTGACTCGATCTTGATCAATACATTTTTTTAATAGCTAAACAACGATAGAAAATTATATTCTGTATTTGATTCTCATTTAGCAGTTAGGAACATGTTGCTGGAGTGGAAATGTTGGGAAATTTAGAGGCAAGTTACAAATTCACTTTAAAATGTGACAGAGACCTAAAGGAAATACAGGATCTATATATCACAAACCCCCAGATCTAGAAAGCCTAGACTTCAAAGCATTTAAAAAGAACTCTGTAGACTAAATTTCTATAAAAGAAGATTAAGAGAAATAGGAAATTCTCAGTGAAATTCTGAAGACACAAAGAGAATCTATTTCTAATGATGAAAGTTTTCTAAAAAGAATGATACTGGTGCAGGGAAAATTCACTGACCAATGTAGATTTTCACAAAGACCCTTGTGTAACATCTGTGCTAGCTCTCTGGAAGGGCCCTCAGGATCAATCACAGTCAAGATCAGTCAAAGTCCAAGTTTGGTCTTTGGCAGAGAGTCTGTGGCAGAGAGCTGTTGACCCTTTCCCCTCCCTCTCCAATCCTTGCCCTGATTATGTCATCATAACACATTGAGCAAGCACCAATCCTGAGGAGAGCCATCAAATCACCATATGTTTATAGAACCATTATCACATCTTAAATAGGTAGTCTTAAGTACTCTGCTGTCTTAGATTCAAATATACCTTTTTCAGAATTCAAGCCCTCTACACCCTTGCAAAAATTGAAACCAAGAACAGGTAAGAGAACATGAATTCAAAGTCACAAAATGGTTCAATAATAAAAATGTCAAGACTATTAGAAACTATTGATATCAGAATGAGTCGACTGCAAGAAGCTAAAAAACAACTCAAAAGATGTTTCTTTTAAAAAGCTATATTAGAATTAAGGATGATCAGAAAAAAAGTTATAAGATCTTACTTCTACATATACTTGCTAAATTATCCTAGAAGTAATTTAACTTTGAAGTGTTTTTAGGCAACTCATTAAGCTTAGTCTTTTCTAAAAATTCCTCCCTGATTAAGGATGTTTCCTCCTAAAAGTATCCAAAATCCCAGATCAAAACATAATTGCTACTTCAGTATGATAGTTGATGACAATGAGAAGGTAGTCTGATTCAGTTCTTCATTTTCTCAGCCAAAGAAAATGATCTTGTGATTGGAAGGACTAAGATAAATAAGAAGACAAAAGAGAACCAACTAGTTTGACCTTAATGAGTTGAAAATTACAAGACTGGATAAAACTGTGTCCTAAGTTTCAGAAAAAACAGGCAGATATCATTGCTGAACCACTATGAGAGACCTTTGAAAGATTGTAAAAAAACAAAAACAAAACAAGAATAGTATCAAAGGATTTGAAAAAAGGGCAAAATATTTTTCCACTTTTCAAAGAGTCAAATAATGGAGTCTGCAAAGTATAGCCTGATTAGTTTTGTTTTGATTCTTGAAAAAATTCTGGAAACAAAATTATTACTTAGCTTCTATTAGCTAACATTACTTTTTTTCTTACAGTTTTTAGAGAGTGGGAGGCCAAAGAAATACATTAGGTTATTATTGTTGTTGTTTTTCCATTTGACCCAGATCTAAGTTTTTTATTTGTCTAGTAAAACCACTGAGGAGGAGATCCTTTTTCACCAATAAAAGTCATACCATATACCAAAAGCACTTCTTTATCTGTTCTACCAGGGATAGTCTCAAAACAATTTTCTTGGGTTACTAAGAGGTTAAATGACTTGCTGATCACAGAGCTAGTAAATACCAGAGGTAGACCTCGAATCCAGGTCTTCCTGACTTAGAGACTGATATTCTATTCACTATACAACTTTTTATTAATGATTTTCATAAATCATATGTACTAAATTTATGGAGTCATAGATTTTTGGGGCAGCTAGGTGGCACAGTAGATAAAGCCCTACATGTAGAATCAAGAATACTCATCTTCCTGAGTTCAAATCAGCCCTCAGTCACTAGCTATGGGGGGACCGTGAGCAAGTCATTTAAACACTATTTGTCTAAGTTCCTCATCTATACAATGGGCAGAAATAGGAAATTGAAAACTGCTTCAGTATCTGTGCCAAGAAAACCCTAAATGAGGCCATGAAGAATCAGACAAGACTGAAAACTGAACAAGAGTGGAGGTGGAAAATTACCTATTATAATCACTGAAATTTTTTATATGAGAAAATTAAGAGCAGAAGTTTAAGTATTTGTCCAAATTCATAAAAGTGCTAAATAGAAAGGCAAAGATTCAAATCTAAGTCCTCTGATTCTGAAGGTTTTGCCACTGAATAATGTATCAGAATCTTAGATAAAAGACATTCAAGTTATTATTTTTGTTTAATTATTTATTTAAAACTTAAAAACTAAAAAAATAATATTTCCATATGCACAGAATAGCAAAATAAGATTGCATGTGAAAGTATGAATGTTCACTTCACATTACCTGTTTTTTGTTAAAGTAGATAAATTCCACACCTTACTTTCAAAACTATCCTGCACGTCTATGCTTCCTTTAGTTATTTCTTCTGTTCTCTTCTTTACATTAAAAAAAAAAAAAGTTTTAATAGCTCTCAAAAAATTATTGCTAACCTTCTGCAATTGCCTTATAACAAAATAATCATGGTAAAGCAAAAATGAAAAACAGACAGTAGCCCTATCTAAGAATGTATGTCTTTATAAACTTGTAATTTTTTCTTTATAGTATTGTCTCTATATAAAAAACATTCTCCTGGTTATGCTCACTTCATTTGCCATTAGTTTACACACCCAAGATTTTTCTGCAATCATCTTTCTAATCATGGTGCAAATAATATTACTTTATATTAATATATCACAACTTGTGCATCCATCCCCCAATTTATAGGCACCATGAGAGAAAGAGAGGAGGGTGGGAGTTTAATGTATATCTATATTTTTTATCTCTATCTAGTTTTTCTGTCTAGAGAGAGGATGAATAAATATCTCTTTAGCTCTCCCTTCTAATTAAGTAAACCTATATATCTAGTTGTTTTTTTTTTCTTGTGTTTTTCTTGTGTAAAAGATCCTACTCAACTTTAGTCTCTACTAGAAATATTTGAAAGTATTTAATTACACTAAAATGTCCATTTCCCATAGAGTTATTCTCAGATTTGCAGAATATTATTCTCGGTTGTAACCCTATATTATTTTTTTCCTTTCAATATTATTCCAAAATCTTTTTCTTATTTTTTAAATTTAGTTGGCATATCTTGTGTGATACTGACTATACTCCTTAGTACTTGAACAGCTTCTTTTGAGTTGCTTGAAGCATTTTTTATTGGTGTGGGGATCTCTGGATTTTTGATTCTGACATTATTGTATAATAATAATCTGATTCCAACTTGTCTTCTCAACGTTAACTCACACTTCTATTGCCTCCATACAATTATACTAGACTACTATATTTGAAATTCCTGAAAAATATTCCATATTCTTTAATCCCCACATCCTGACTTACAGTCACTCTATGTCTATAATGTCTTCTGCCTATTATCACCCTCCTTATCTTTCAAGACACAACTCAAATATAGTCTTTATTATGCCCATTCTCTAATTTCCATAACTAGAAAATTATCTCTTCCTCTTATAGATTTCATAGCATTTTTATTAACTTTATTCACTCATATAGAATTCTAATTTATGTTGTTTTATTTGGATATATGTCATTATTTATTTTATTTTAAACTTCTTGAAGGGATGAACAGTGTTTTATTAGTCTTTGTATCTGAACCAACAATTAGAAACATGTTCTTTTTACATAATATAAAGAATTGTTTGCTGAATTAATAAATAAAATTAGGAAGAAAAAAACATTAACTATATCGATAAACTCTTGTCTTCTCCATGATATGCATTATCCTGAAGTATTGCCAAAGAAAAAAATTAGGCAAAATTTGAATGTAATATTTCTCTTAAATTTTTAACCCAAGAATAAAGAGCATGGAAAAAAATATTTGGGGATTCATGTTTTATATTAAAAAAAATAAGGTTGGATATTTTTGCAAATGATCAAAAAATGTCAAAACTCTTTGCATCAGATTTAGCAGAATAATAAAACAACAGACACTATTTCAGTCTTTTTCAGTGCAGTTTTTCTAGCATGAGTGAATAACTTCAAATCTAATTAGGATGGGAAATTTTTGCCTGAATGGTCATCATAACAAGTCTGAAAAACTATTGAGCAAATTCCCAGCAATAAGCACTGGAGAGAAATTCAGTAAGATAGGGCAGAGGCATAAAGCTGCAGAAACTATTCTAATGCACATGGTCAAAAATGATTTTCTCTCCACCACAATTTTAGACTTGACTGTACTATAATGATTGGGGTGTTCTATTATGGCTCAGCCACAGTGAGGTTGATCCCGAAGGGCCTACTATTAAAGAGTATCACAATAATACTCCCATGTGAAGATGTTTGAAGTTCTTAAGAAAATCCAGAGATTCAGGCGAAAGTCGAAGTACAATGAAAAGCATTCACTATTGGGTTGGCCACCGCTCTTGAGCACATAGTCTGTTGTGTAAGATTTGTATTCTTCAGAAAATTCCTGACCTTTTCTGTTTCTAAAGGTGCTGAATTGCTAGTGAAGTAAAGTTTCTGTGGGCAATTAATAGGTGTCTATTTGCTAGGATTGTTGTGATACCTTTTGTTCAATGGTAGTGAGATATTTTTTCTTATGGCTTCTTCCAGGCCATAACTCTGATAAGCTGTCATTTACCTTTCCCTCTTTTTTGGGAGGTAGGGTGCCTGTGAGGGGGTTAGGAAGTTGTGGTGGCAGGGAGAATAGTGGATTTTTATGTTTTCAGAGAAATTTTATTTTTAGGACAATTCACAACTTTATTATTCTCTGTTACATCATCTGTTAAGATATCAACTAATTTCAGGGAATTTTTACAGCAATATAATTAATTGTAAAAATAGTATTCCTTCTATATGACCCTAGGCAAAGTCACTTAATCCTAATTACCTCAGCAAAAAAAAAAAAAAAAAAAAAAAAAAAAAAAAAAAAAAGTTTTCCTTAACAAACTTAGGAAAAATGAAAGACAAAAGTAAGAAATGGGGAGAAATGAATGGACAACTGTGACTACAGCAACCAAAATTCCATTGATATCTGTTGATCATTTGCTTAGGGTCAGAGGGGAATTATTTTTTAAAACAATATTTTTTATAACATTACTTCTAAATATTTTCTTAAAATAAGAAACTTCAGAATTTTTTCAGTTGTTCAATGATGTAAGTATTTTCATTTCATAAAACAACAAATGAGTAATATTTCAATAAAGGAGAAAAAATAAAGGATGGTCGAAAAAAAAAATAGTGAAGATAATCCCATTGAAGTGAAAAGACCTATTATTTCTCACCACAAAAATTATTTGACATTTTTACACATCGAAGATTAAAGATTTTAGATCTGTACATTAAGATATCATAGAGGGTCAAACCTATTTTTAAAAAAAATTTCCAGATTCAAGAACTCACCAAGGTAAACACATTTTTCAGTTGTCCCAAAGTTACTGCAGATAAAATCCCAAATCTTTTCTGCTGAAGTTCTAGTCCATTATCTCTTATTTTGTCCTTAAAGGAAAGTGAGAAAAAGTGCTGATTTCTATAGCTACAATTTTAATTATCCTCTTTTAGCTTTCTCTTCTCAGGATGAAACTAACCTCAATTCCTTATATCTTTTTTAAAGCTTATTTTTCTAGTTCTTTATTTTTCTTTCCTTCTTTTATTGTTTTTTAGGACAATCCAGAATCTCAGTATAATGCTTAAATTGTAGCACCAATAAAGATCTAATCAAAGTTGAAAACAATGATGAAATTATGAAGATTTCTGTATTCTAGGGCCACGCTCATGTCTGAAATGATATTCCTTTCATCTGAAAACAGGAAAACATTTATTGAATTAAATTATAAACAATTTGTACATTAATTTTTAAAAAAATGTAATCATGATAGTTTTCAAAGTGTGTATAGTCAAAAGAAGCCTTAGGAAAAAAATCTAGTTAAGCTTCTTATTCTCCAGATAAGGAAAACTGAGAACTAGAAGTGAGAAAATTAGTCCAAACCCATAAGGATAATATTAATAGTTGTAAACAGCAGAGAAGGGATTCAAAATCCAGATCTCCCAATCTCAAATTCAATTCTCTCTCTATTGTTAAGTAGATGACAAGTGCTAAGAATAATCCTCACCACTTGCTCAAGGGAAAAGTGAAGCCTAGAAAAGTTCAATGACTCACTTGTAAGTTCTTGGTCTTCTTGCGAAACCTTGGGCAAGCAGTTCTATCTTGTGTGTGTGTGTGTGTGTGTGTGTGTGTGTGTGTGTGTGTGTGTGTGTGTGTGTGTGTGCTCTTTCTCGTAGGTCTCTGTTTTATTCTAAAATTATATGAACATGGTATTAAAGCAAAAAATCTGAAAATAAAAAATCCTAGTAGCTACTTAATTTGTTGTAGCTGCTTCTAAATAGGATAACTTCACTAATTTCTATTAGAATGACTGAGATCAAATGAGATATTGAAATGTTAGATATTTTTATATCACTGTGATAGGGAACTCTCAAGTGGAGAAACTCCATCTACTTCTCTAAGTTCTCTAACTTCTTTATAAATTATAGACTCAGAGAGTTTGCAAGAATACTGATGATTTGCTCAGGGTCACAAAACCAGTATTATCAGAGAAGGGAATTGAACCCAAATCTTCTTGGGGTTGAAGCCAGCTATCTAATACATACCATATTGCTTCTCCATATTTTCACATAATTAACATTTATTATTATTAAAAGTTGAATAAATGAAAAATATGAAAATGAGTTAGTGAATAAATAAGAATTATTTTTGTTACTTGCCAACTATTATAAATATCATGGAAAATACAATGGCAGTTATTTATAATTCAATTCAATTGATTTTAATTCAACAAACATTTATTAACACCTAATATATTTTATTGTGATGATATAGGGAAAAATATTCAAGGATGATTTAGATTCTGGCATAGTGGAACTTGGTATCTAGTAGGCAATATTGCATATTTACAAATTACAAATAGATAAGTAGGCATAATAAAAAAGAAAAGAAATATATATCACATATAAGGGAAAGATAGGATTGAGGGATGAAGGAAGCCTTAATGGAAGAGGAAATATTTGAATGGAGCTTCAAAAGATAAAAAGAATTTTTAAAAATATGTGTGTAGAGCCAAAGGTATTCCAGGTTTAGGAAATGGTATGGATGTAGGCTCTTATTTTGAGTGTGGGACAAATGTGCCACTGTACCAGCTAAACCATGCACATCTGTGAATATCAGCAAAGAAACAGGGGCAGGAAGGTGTGAGGTGCAGAAAAAGGCTTAGAGAAGTATGTGATCAATCTAGAAAGGTGAGAGTGGTACCAGAAGTTAGAATTTTTTAAATGAGATGAAGGAGTTTCAATTTTACTTAGTAAGCAACAAACATCTTTTGAAAAGTTTTGAACAGAAGAATAACAATCTCACCTATGCAGAATTTAATTCACCAAATATTACTTGACTACTAATGTGCCCATTTGCTACAATATTTGTGAATAAAGGAAATGATGGGCAGTTAGGTGGTACAGTGTATAGAATGCTAGGGCTAAAGTAAAGTAAGTGCTAGGACCTGAATTCAAATCTGGCCTCAGATACTTATTTGACCCCAGCCGAGTCACTTAGCCTTATTTGCTTCAGTTTTCTCATTTATAAAATGAGCTGGTAAAGAAAATGGCAAACCATTCCAGTATCTTTGCCAAGAAAATGTCCGATAGGTCACAAAGAGTGACATAACTGAAAAAAAAATTACTGATCAAAACAAAAAAAATTGATACTGTGGCTTCAGCAACAAGCATAACTGGAATATAGGAATTATGGATCTAGGAATCATTACAATGGCATATAGGAATATGAACATAGGGATTATAATAATTAGATTAGAATTAAAGAAATAAATCTCTGGCAGCTTGTATGCAAAGACATACTTTTTCATGGATGTGCATCTATGCTCATCAGAAATGATGGTTAAGGTTATTATATATTTCTATGCATACCATGTTTTTGTTTTGAGGTTTTTGTTCTGCTGTGTGTGTGTGTGTGTGTGTGTGTGTGTGTGTGTGTGTGTTTGTCATTCATATCTCTTGGTTTCTGTAGACCAGAGTTCCAAAAAAGTAGCCATTTGAGTGATAATACTCTAGTCAACAGCAAGCCAGGTCACTGGATAATGGTTAGGTTGGCAGGGGTCCAAATAGAAGGATTCTGCATAGATTCTGCATGTCTTCACTAGTGGTGATGATTGAAAAGTATGGTGAGGGATTGTTTTATCTGAGGGAGGTAGGGCAAAAGAAGAAAAAGGGAGAGTACAAAATGGAAAGAAAGAAAAAGGGAAGAAGGCTAGAAAGAAAAGATCCTAAAAATGGTTCTTTGAAAAAAGCAGTTTTTATTGTTCTGAGAAGGTGAATTTTATTTTTTGCCTTCTGAATGTAAAAATATACATGGCTTGTGGCCTTAAGGAGAGAATTGCAGGGACAATGCTCTTCTTGTACTCCATTAAGGCTAAGATTAAAGTCCCTCCTGATAAACTGAACATTCTTTAAAAGTGACCAGAAGCAAACAATGTCTGTTTGCTACTACTTTATTACAAAGATACCACTGAGAATAGCTAAGAATATACTATTTGATCTTTAACAGGTTGACCAAATGATTGCAGTTGGCTCCAGTACATGAGATGCTTTCTGCAAATTATTGTTTCTGGTTATAAACCTTTATAATGTCTCAGAATGAATTATGTATGTATTTCATGTTTTCTTTTCTCTTATCAGCCTTGATGTTCTCATTTCAAGTTTCACCCTAGCCTCCTAATAATGCAATATTGAGGCCATTCAGACACTAATTATGCCTCCATGGCTTTTTTGAAATGACTAAATCAGCATCAGTTCTATAATTATCATTAGCAAGTTTGTATCAGTGGTTCACATCACATGAAAAGCTTAACTTAAATGATTTATGAATATATTCATCCATAACATTAAATATGCCATACATTCCATATGCATATGTGTATCCACATTGCTACATACATACATATATACATATATATGTATATATATATATATCAGAACTACTATATTACATGAAATACAGCTCCAATGTAATTTTTAAAAATATTTTTCCATAGTTGGAAATGTAAGATATATTATCATACCTAAGACTGACTTACATCAAAGCCTCAGGAGGAGTTGAATAGTAGAAGAAATCGCCAACTATTACTAACACTTAAGGCAAGTCCTTAGACCTGATGGCTTCCTAATTTTCATGATGATCGTATAGGAGTCTGGCAAAGATGATTGACGGCAAGAGGTATCCAAATGCAATTCCTCTGTATTTTCATTGTTTCTGTTCTTGAATTATTGATGTTGCCAGTAGTCATTTGCCATGAAAACAAATCAAGATACATATTGTAAGCACTTACTTCAATACCATGCTTTCATATGTTTAAAAATGTTTACAATGCATTGTTCTTGTAATTTTCTAAAAAGGCAGACTGATGAAGAAAATAACTTCAGTAAATAGTGCAACACAAATTATAATCTTAATTCTGTGGATTGGGGATTTCTGTGGGAAAAATATTTGAGAAAAGACCACTATTAAATAGAAGCTGTGATGATTTTTTTTTTATTATTACTTAGCAGGGAAAAGAATTACCTTCTGCTAGGAAAATCTTATAAGAATATCTTAATATGGGTTTCTTCCATAGTGGTGGAACACATCAAAAAACAAAGCTATTGTACTTCCCAGTGACAATCTCTCTCTATTTTTTTTTTTAATTTTCACACCCACTAATACCAGATCCTTGTTTTGTACAAAAAAACTTGTGCCAGGCGGTAGTATTTTATGACCTACATTATTACCCTCTGGGTAGTGAAATGATGGTGCCAAACTAATTATTGCTTTGTCTAATTTTAAATCCAGGTCTACAGAGATTAACAGCTTGCACATTAATTCAAAGCACCAACAGCCCACCTAACATAATACAGCTTTAAATGAATTTAAGAAAAAAACATGTTTGGAAAACTTTAACATACTTTAAATGAGGGAAATGTGCATCTATTTTTGACATAGTATATAAAAACTTAAATGCACTTTACCTATTTTGGAGACTCAAATACACTCTAGGGAGGAACTTTTCTCATCTCTAGGCATTACTTCTCTTGAAAATGAAACACCTGCTAGGCTAAAAGCACAGTCTGTGTAAAACTAATTGTAAAGGAGGAGGGGGAAATGAAATAATGAGTGGAAGGACTACTTTCAGCCTTAGAAACAATATTAAGGTGATTCTTTAACTGTAATTTATCTTCCTGTTCGATGTCTTCTATGCTAAATGAATGCCTTCAGCATACTGGGTTTTTAGAATATTAGGTGCTAAGCATACCATACCCATGAACTAATGCAAATAAATTATTGATGTTGCCATCTATGGAATCTACCACTCAACAGTAATGCTCTGGAAGCTCATTACCAAATTATGTGAGGGGTACCAAGACATTTTATAGAGTTTTTAAAAACCAAGAACAGATAAAACAGCAAACAGTAAAAAAAAAAAAAAAATCAGTTACCATTAAAAAGAATAAAAATGGGACTATTATATGAAATTTAATGTAAAATATTTCAACATACCTGTATAATTATCCCATGTACAGATACTAGAGATAACTAAAATTTTTGTAATTTGTCTCCAGAATTATTTGGAAGAGACCATAAAAATTGTCTTGACCACTCTAACACTATCATATAATATATTCAATTGTGTAATTATGTCCTTATAGTCAAGATCTTGAATTCTTTTTTGTAATTAATATTTTATGTGCATGACATATTGGAATATCATTTACAATTAAGAAGAGTCATGTATAATTGTCTTTTGAGAACAGAAGTACAAATGATGATACTTAAAAAATAGCAATTTTATGGAAATTTATTGAGAATTTTTTGTGCCACTAATTTGCATTAAATGCCACCTTGACTTTTGTGTGTAATATGAAAAAAAGCCCAAGGTTGGAGTCCAAGTAAGCTCTTCTAACTCTGTATTTTGGCCCAATTACTTGGACTTTCATGACAACATGCTGTTCTTCAGTTTGAAACTATAGAGAATGTTCAGGTAAATAAGTTCAATTGTACTTGGTATTTGCAGAGGGAGAAAAGGATCCATTATTCAAGACAGGCTTATAGATATATACTAATAATCTACTAGGCTGCTAAAATGTCGCTTCAACTCATCTCTCCTATCTTCTACCCAATAGCTATTAGCTCTTCTCACCCCTCCCTTATCCCCTACCCCTCACAATTGAGCACTCTACAGCTATGTTGCTTGACTGGCATAAATCATTACTAGCCTGAAATAGGTATGTGAGTGTCCATCTGCAAGGCTACATTCAGTATCACCCTTGTTTTTCTCCTTATCCTTCATATATTCTTATACTTTATGTGTACTGACGAGATTGAATACAAGAAACTAGATACCCTACCTTTTAAATTATATTGCCCCCCCCCCAAGCTATTAAAGGGAAATAAAAGGCTCTGCCTTTTTTTTTTTTTTTTTTTTTTTGCTTTTGTTTCTTCTAAATTAAAGTTTACTGGATGTTAGAAGTACCTTTTATTTTAAATACTTTATGAAGATAGTATCTATGTGATGACAGAACAGCTGGTCCAGTTGGTAATTCAGTGAAGAGAAAAAAAAATCTGTTAAAATCCATTGTTTGACCAAACTGACAATTTCATTGAATTGGCTGGTCAATTTAGTAAAAAGGGTCAATCTGTTACACTAAGGCAGGTATAACTTAAGTCTCATAAAAGTGTATTATTAAAGATGAGTTTCAATTAGAACCAAAAATGTTCTATTTGTTATAAAAAAAAATTGGAAATGAATACCAATGGAATGATAATGCCTGTTAAAATGTGATTTCATAGTCCAATTATTATCATTAAAGACAACTCTACCAGAGCAATAAAAAAATATAAACATTGTGCTAATCTCTGTGAAGAACAAAGTTATGTCTCTCACTACTGGAAAAAAAAATGAAAAAATGACACTTAACAAAGTGCCTAGCACATAGTAAGCCCTTAAATACTGGCTGCCTTAGTAACTAGCTAGCTTTTATCCAAAATCTCTCAACCCTCACCTCTGGGGGGGGGAAAGGGAATGATTCTATTCATGAATTAATGTTGAATAAATCCCAGTGTTTCTTTTTCATCTGGATATTCTCAATATATTTCTAATTAAAGAATTATTTTCTAGAAGTGGAAATTTTTAGGCAATTTTAGAACTTCATGAAAATATATGCAGTGTTTTATTAGACAGATTTCTTTTGATTTCATAGTCAGTTATATTGATGTGTACATTAAATAAGATTTTTGTATAGGTGTTTATGTTATATATTATTTTATATGTATGGATGTATACTTCAAATGAACATATAATATATACATATAATATGGATGAAATAATGATAATATGCATATAACATGATGGGGGAAAATTGTTCAATATAGTACAATAGTTTGTTTCTTCTATAATATATACATATAATATATAACATAGCTATAATATAACATAGCAAGGCATACACATAATAGACATGTATACATAGCTATTTTATTTTAAAGTTTGCAGGATAAAATGCTTTGTTAAATCATTATAAAGTTTTGTTTTAGATCTGACAGTATATTGTATTGACTTTATTTTTATGCAACATTTTTCTTATAAGAAACTGAAAATAAATGCTAAAAATCAATGTCTAAAAACCAGCTAATTTCTCATTTCTCACTAAAAGAAGGCAAAGATCAACATTTTTAAATTGAAAAGGGTACTTTCCATTAATTCAAAAATAACTTCTGGGTATCATCAGTAAAATAGGTGATAACTTTATTAAAAGTCTTAATTTTTGCTTACAGTCTTTGCATCTCTGTGTACTCATAACAAGTGGCGCGAACAAATACTGTCCAGCAATAATTTCTTTTATGCTATTATATAAATAGAAATTTGTATGTATGTATAGTAAAGTATCATTAATGCTCCATGATTGTATGTATATATAGATATATATGTATAGTATAGTAAATATATATGTATATATATGTATATGTATAGTAAAGTATCATTAATGCTCCATGTTTCATCAGGCTAAAAGTTCTTTTCTTTTATTTCTAAGTCAATCAGAAAAAAATCCACTTCAGATAGAAATCTCATTCCTAACAATTCTTGGGTAATACCCTGGATAGTTATTTCACTTTCATTTACCGTCTCTTTAATTAGCATTTATTTTATTTCTCCTTTTTGCACTAACCCAGTCCATCAACCAGTGGTATGAAACTTAACAATTGAACACTATGTCAAAGCTACTACATTTTTAACAAGCAGCATTTTTACATCTGGAAAGATATATTTTTGCCTTTACTTTAGAACTTTAGAAAAGAAACTGGAAAATGTTAACATCCCAATGCTGAATTGTTAGTCCTAAACAAGTGCATTTTAACTCCAGCCTTCAAGTATAACATACTTCCAGTTTGATGGACTCCTGATCAGCCCTGCAATTTCCCTTCCTCATTCTTGGCCGGGCTATAATATAGAGTAGTGGATGAAGTCTACCAGGCCAAAGTATAAACTATTCATTTATCTACTAAAGAAAGTCATAAGTAATGAAAACGAAGATTTGTTATTGCTCAACTCACTCTCTTCCTCATTACAATTCCTAAAGAACTTTTTGCTGGGCACATTATCTCATAGACATAATGATCAAATGTTATTGTTTGCTTTATTATCTCAGTTGGATGGTTGGCTACTCTAGAATGAAATAGGTTGAAGGCAATACTCTCAGCCTAGAAGTGTGAATGAGGTTCCCATTCAAATGATCACGATTGTTTGGGGGTGGGGCGGGGTGATTAGTAAGCCAACTGAGCTTACACTGCATAGTAAGCGTCTGGATACAGCACATTTACATCTAACAAGAGACCCCAGAAAACGTGTGTGTGTTTCTTAAACCTTATGTTCGGAACAAAAGGCTATCTCAGCAACAGACAATCAGCACTGCAACTGCTCGCTGGGATGCGAGCAACACACAGAACTGCACATTTTATTCCCCCCACCCCTCCACTCCCGCCCCGCTCCCGGCACCACAAAGCCTCAACCCTCTTCCCACTCCAGGGTCCCCAGATTGCTTCATAGTGGGGGGAGGGGTCGGGAAAGCAGTCTGTGCAGGCGGCTTACCCGCCTGGATTGGGGGCCCTGGGCGCTTGCTTTCCTCAGCCAAAGCCGCCTGGGGGAGATAGGGAGAAGAGACTCGGAGGACCGCACACCTAGTCACTTGTTTTATTTATTCATTTTGGGGAATGGGGGTGGGGTGGGGGAGCAGAAGGGGGCCTGAGTAGACTAATTCTTTATCCCCCCCTGAAGTTATTTCTTCTGTGGAGCCTGAGTCATTTGTTTTCGGATTGGTGTAGGAAGCTTGGGACAAGGCGTGGGTGGGAACCCAGGTCCCCCGGACCTGGCGAGTTCTTCTTAGGTGTTTGGGGGATGATGAGCTGTGGCGGAGGTGGAGAGCAAGGGAGGCGAAAGAAGAGGAAGGTGGAAAGGGAGGGTGTGTGTGTGTGTGTGTGTGTGTGTGTGTGTGTGTGTGTGTGTGTTAGGGAGTAGGGGGCAAGCTGGTCACAGCTGTTGGTAGAGGGATAAGGAGAAGGCACAGTCCTTGTATCCCTGCTGCAGGGAGGGTGGGGGTGTGGGATCAGAAGGAGTCACTGCTGCTGCCCCGGGAGTTGGAGGCATCGGTGTGGCCCAGGAGGGGAAAGCTGGGGGACTTTTGACCATCTAGGTTGGGACGGCGGTATTGGTAGGAAAGAGGATGATCCCTTTCCCCGAGGTATTTCCCCTCATTCTCTGGGATGCTTGGGGAGTGAAAGGAGGGAAGATAGAGAAGCAGAAAAAACGATTCGATTCCCCGCCCGCTTAATCATGACCTCCTGGCCACCTCCAGGCTGCGTTTGCACGTTCCTGTGCTGCCGCAGCAGCCCCAGCCATGTAACATGACCCGTGCAGCCAGGGCCCTGTGCAGCGCAGCCATTGAGCTCTCCCTGCACATGAATCTCTTGCGTCTCTCCCTCTCTCTCCCTCCCTCCTCTCTTTCTCCCCCTCTCTCCGTTGGCTCTCCTCTGTCTCCCTCTCTCTCTCCACTGCCTCTGTCTCTTCTGTCGGTCTCTCTCTTTCTCAGTACTGCTCCGCTGGCTCTCCTCTCTCCCTCTCCTCAGCCTCTCTCGATCTCTTTCTCCCTCTCTCCCTCTCTCTCCCTCTCTCTCCCTCTCTCTCTCTCTCCTTTGAAAACTGATCTTTGGCTCTTAGTGTGAAAGTGATTTGAATTTGGCTCGGCGGCGCTCTGCGCCTGCGCCCAGCCTCTGGCATGCTGGCTCCTTCCAAGCAGCTGTTTTGGGTTTGAAATTCCAACATGGCAGAGGCTGCAGTCAGTCTTCCCTTCAAAAACTTGGAATGATTTCAAATCATAGGCACCTTCACTTAACCCGAGCTCCCATTCATCAGCAAACACATCGGATCGATGCTACTCTAACCTATCGGGTTCTTGCACCACACATTCAGGTAAGAGAATCTTTGTAGTTTTCTACTATCTTTTTTTTTTTTAATTAATCTAAATATGTCCAAGACCTGCAATAAAAAGAGACCGGTGACTTATACAGTAAATATTTATTTAACTTGCAATCATTTATATTAAATACGCCAACCTACTGTCTAATTGTAAGTAGAAAGTAGCACTAAAACATTGTAATGCATATTTTTGCTGCTTAATCATGCTAACAATAGTATGAGATTAAGAGTTCGAGATTGCAAGATTCCCGGTTTCCTCTTAATTGGATTTACTTATTCTCTCCTTTACTTAAAAAAATAAGAAAGTGGACTACAGGGTGGGGCTAGACTTTCTTCGAGAACTAACTTCTAAGTAAATAAGAAGTGTAAATAAGAATCTTGAAGGAAAAAAAAAGTTGAGGTTAAATTACAATCCCTTAGCTGGGGGGACGGGAAAATGTCAGAGGATCTGTTGCAGTAAAATGTAAGCACATCATCTTGGAGGGGGTACAGCGTGGTGGGCGTATTGTTGGCTGGGAACGGGAGAGAAAGATGTATAATTTAATGGTATATACAATCCACTGATCCTATTACTATCCTCCCTGGAGCTCTTGTTAGTTTCAATGGGAGTGAGTGAAATTGACATGGACTTGCATTCCTGGTCATGTGCTTTTTTTCCTTTCTTTCTTCTCTTGTGATCTGAGATCCCCTTTTTGTTGATGTTGCTTTCCCACTTAATTATATGCATGTAGGTTAAATGAATACCTGACGAAAGGGCCCACGTTTCAAGGCAGTGACATTTGATAGCTGAGAGGAAAAGTGGCTTTAATGAAAAGCAACCTTTGGAATTCCTGCTTGTGAGAAATCCAATTCAGCTTTTTGTGCTGCCAGCAAGAAATGATCAGTAGCACCAGTGTTTATGGTATGTCAGTTTTGGGATCTACTTCCTTTGCATCTAAATAGGAAAGACAAATGAAATAGCATGATAAAACCAGTGAGCATTTTGCATGTTAAACATATGCTAACAATAAATAATTTATATTTTTCTATCTTAATTTGTTACAATTTTTTTTTTTTTGTTTTTTGTTTTTTAATTTTGCTTTCATTTGTCTATTTCAGCTTTGGGTTACTTATGTCCACTTGTATTGATTTTAGCCGTAATCTCAAAGTTGCATGTTACTAGTAATGCACTATAAACACTACTAAACTCAAATGGTATGTAAATGAACCAAACTCAGAGACTTGGGGGAGGGGAGATAGGGAAAGAAGGTTACTAATGAACAAATATGTGTGTGTGTGCGCGTGTGTGTTCACCCAAAGGACTTAAATATAATTTATTTTCTTTTTGAAACTTCATGTTATTGACTTTGTAGATGATTTTATTCTATGGGATAATAGGTTCTGAATGTGCGTTCAGTAGTGAGTGTGTTGAAGCGGTATGGTTTGCACGTAAACAAAAATATATTTTGATAATTTAATATATTTTACGAGTAATGTTGAAGAGAATGCAATTTTTTCTTGTCCTATACTTGGCTTCCTGTCAATGCTTTTTACTTTGAACATGTGACAGGATTAAATAGGCACAAAATTGACTTCATTTAAAATTTTTCTCTCTTTTGCTACCAAAAAAAAGTCTGATAAAATGGAGCGAGGGCGATTTAATACCACTCTTTGCAGAGCAGAATGTAGACTTTCAGATCTCCAATTACGACTAAGAGTGGACAACAACAACAAAAGATATTAAAGTATTTTGCATAACCAAACGATATGCTCACTTTCCACCGCTACTGTGGCCACCACTTTTCCCATGTCCTCACAACCTCTATCTCCTTTCCAGTCCCACATTCCCACCTTAAAAAAGAAAAAGAAATAAGGATGAGGTAAAGCTTCTAGGGGTCTGGAGTGCGGTCCTGGTCACTGCTCTCACCACGCAAATGTGAATGCAAGGAAAGGGATTCAAAGAGCAGCGGCGCAAGGCGTGCTCTTAGAGTTTGACTCTGTAGGTGACCATATAGTTAAATAGACGCGCAAATCTCCAATACAATAGGAACGATTTGATTGAATTTTGCATTTGGAACTTGTTGACTTTGAAGCGATCAATAAAACGACTGTTTATTTTAGATGCACATAATTTGCCCTGAGAAATGTTTTAAGGAGAGGAGAGCACAGCTTTTTCTCCCGGAGCTGTTGGAGCGAATGAGATTGCCAGATGGGAGATTTCCCTCTGTGATGTTAAAGCTGTAATATATATTCAGAGCAGATTGGGCTGCTGCTTGTGATGAGGAGGATATTACATTTATAAATTTTAAATCGGAGATTGGACAATGTGCTGAGAGCTGAAATTGGATGGTTTGGCTGTTCACCGTATTGATAGTTAAATGTGATTTCCGGATAGTAGTAATAATAATCATTACAATAATATATAAAAAACATGTTGGGGTTAGGCAATAATATAATCCATGTCACTTAGCTGCAGATTCAAATGTGCATTTCCCCCGAATTTCTGCTTACTGCTAAAGCGCAGGCAAGTTTATATCTGCATGTGTTTCAATGACCACCATACAAATTATCATCACTTAGGATTTATATAATCAACTGCTAGCATTCAGAAAAAACTTTATAATATATAGACACAGCAACACTTCTATTGCTTTTCTTTCATTTTTAATTGAATTTTATTTTGTAGCTTATATTTGGTTTGGATACATGGCCTAAATCAAACAGAGCCACAAACCTAAAAGACTGGAAAGTGGGAAAGTCCTTATTCTCTAGCAGCTCTGCTGTTGCAAATTAAAAGTGTGTTGTGGTCAGGAAATGAAAGCTACAATGTCTCTTTTGAACAAGTCGTTTATCAAGAGAAACATCTATCAGGCAGCGACTTGTCACATTGATCCTCTAAAAGTTAGGTCTGAGGTGGAAACTGCTTTGATGTTTTTTGATCCTAAATTTATAAAAACTGAAAAAGCAAGGAAGGATTGGGCCAGTAGAGATCTTTAAAAAGAAAGGAAGAAAACTATTTTTAAGAACTTGTAAGAACTATTTATTAGTACTGTAGTCTTTGAATAAAATATTTAAAATGTAGCAGTTAAGAGTGCAGAAGTGATCCCACTGTGTAAGAACTGAAGATTACTTCTAATAGATCTTGTAGATTCTAATGTCATTAAGTAAAGGTTTCCTGTTTGTTCTATGAAACTCCTTTCATATGATTCTTAAATTGTCTTGAGATATTTTAGAATAATATGAAGGCATCCAAAATGCTTTTGATAATTCCAGTTTGCATCTCTCCCCCATTTCTTCTACTTTTTTAAAAGACCTATATGTTAATTACTCTCAGTTATATTAATGACAAGTGTGATATATATTTGGGAGGAGAATATATTCTCCTCTATGTAGCTCACATTTGAGTGTCCTTACATCCATCTTTATTTGTTTAATAGAGTGAAGGTTTTGCCACATATAAGCCATAAGGATTGTTCTTTGTCACTTTAAGTTGAGTACACTTGTCAGAGTAATCATGGTTTGTACTTTTTAAGTATTGAATAGTTCTCATGTACTGTTTCAACTTTTGTTTTTCAAATTGTGCCTAAGAAACTCGTTATAAAAACATTTTGTTGAAGTGTTTAAAGGTTCCTGCTCTGATTTTTAGTTAAGATATGAGTGAAACCTTGGTAGAATTAGCTTTTGGACATTTTCTCCTTGAAATAAATGACACTGGGCTTTACACTGCTGATAGCTACTTGTTATTGCATGTAGATCTCTCTGCAACCAAGCAAAAAAGAGTGTGATAAGAGTTTTGGTGGGGGAACTATTTGCTAATTAATCATGTCTAAAATGAAAGAACCATAGCATAGTAATAAAGCCTTATTGCTATTTTTTTTTTCTGAAAGAATAAAGCTTCTATATATAAGTGGTATTTGTATGAGTTAACTTTTCAATCTTCCCTTCTCATGGGATATAGGGGTTCATTTGGATTATTATTGTATCTTTTTTGAAAATAGAGTATGCTTTTAATCTTCTATTACTATCCCAAGATCCTTAATCTCATACATGATACCTCTATGTATGTATGTACAATTTTTACCTTTAGTAATGTTTAAGTCTAATATACAGGACTCAAATTTTAAGTATGTTCAGAAACTTTCCCTTCATATAGTAATTTCCCTTTTTACACAAATAGAAAATTAGATTTTTATTCATGTTTTAAAATAAACAGGCATTTAAGGAATATTTTTATAAGTAGACACTCATTTTATGCCCTTTGTAGAGACCATCAAAAGCTTATTTTTAACTTATATAACTGCTTAATGAACTGGAAAAAAAAAAGGGAAATGAAGAAAGTGAATATAAATAACATTTCCAAAAATTATAGTCCTTCTGCATTGTTTAAAGCAATATTTATGAAGTAGTTAAACATTTTTGCAAAGTGAAAAGACAAATGAATAAAATTATCGTGACTGAATTCTTTGACTTTGGAATTTCAGCTGGCAATTCTTATAATTTCTCAGTCTAATATTGCCTGAGTATAGGGGAGCGTATCTAAACTTGGCTAACATGCTCTATATTTCTGAATTATTATAAACAGTGCTGAGTTAGGGCTTCTCTGCATATATCTCTGAATGTTCAGATTCATGGAATGTGAGTCTATTCTATGAAGTTAGTCACTTTTTAATGATATAAAATCAAGAAGATTGCCTTGTGTATTTGAACAATTGCATGTCATGTTGTTTGGAGATGCTGGTTTGTACTTGCATCCTTGTCTCTAATAGAAAATTTAGGCGCTTTGCCTCTGATCAATATATTTCTTAAGAGAAGAAACTTCACATAATACTTTCATAAAGTGCCAGGTTTATTGATATAGAGTTGATAAATTTAATTACCAGGATTTTACATTGATTTATTGATTTTGTGATTGGTAGAAATTGTTCTGTAGACATTAATGTGAAGTATTGAAGCATGCTGCTAATCGATAAGACTTGATTAATCAGCACATCTCTGATTTTGTTTTGTTGCCTCCCCCCCCCCCAACTGATTTGCTGTTAGTTCAGCTTCAACAAATGATGCACAAAAATAGTGTAGTTATTTTGGGGGATAAATCAGCTTTCTTCCAGTGGCTCTTTTTCCTATTGCTTTTTGAAGGGAACCTAAGAGCATTTATAAATCTGCACGAAAATTATATTAAAATTAATTTGACCTGTCAGACGTATTTGACACTTAAATTCCCAAGTCTTTTAGCTCCCCCTCATCAAAAAACAAATAAATAATTCTACAATATTTCAGCAAAGATAGTTTAGCAACAGAAAGTGTAATTGGTTTTTAAAGGGTTGATTAAATGTTCTCTATGTAAAACAAGTCTGCATAGTTTGATTTTTTTAAGACATATTTGTTATTTCTGTCTAAAGAGGTGTGTCAATGGCTATTTGAAATAGAAGTTTTAAGTATTAAGTTTCACCTGCTTTAAAAGAATTCCTGTTACTGGCATTTTTAAGTGTTCCAATTTTCCTAGTTGGAAAGTATAATTTGGATTGAGAGATAATTTTGGTAAATTAAATGTGGCCCATTCATAGGGGCTGAATAAACTGTACAAGTAAATAAGTTTCAGGAAAATTGAAAGAAAGATGTGTATGCTTTATCTTTGGAGCAATATTACATTTGAATGAATGAATGTTTTTCTTCGATACAAATGCATTCTTTATTATACCTGTTGACATTTGTGGGACTAAGGATAAATAAAATAGAAAAGACAGTGGATAAGGAATGTAACAACCATTGCAAAAATAGAATGTTAATGTCTTTCTTCATGTTTATGATGTTAACACAATTTTATTTAATGCAAACCATCATTTTGCCTTATTATTGATATTTGATAATGTTTCTTAACATTATACAATGATAAGGCTACAATAGCATTATGCACAGCAACATTAAACTCTAATGAGATTTTAATTCAAGTGGATTTACTTTCTAGATCTGACATAGTTGGTAGTATCATTAGAAAAAGGATTAGCTATGCTTATACTTGAAGTAACTTTCACATGATAGTTCTCTAATGTATGTAAGTAAGCTTTCCTTAAAATGACATAACAGAATAAGGGAGTACATTTTATATAGATAAAGTATTAGCTGAAAATTTTTTATTTTACTCCTTGCTACTATGCCATAGGAATAAAGTAATGTACTTTGTTGGAGTGACTTTAAAAATTAATCCCTTCTCTCCTTTTTTTTTTTTTTTTAAACCAGGACCAAATGCTTCTGGTGGATACATTATATACATGTTTATTCAAATGACTGGGGTTCTATTGGAATCACCACTAATGATTAATGTTTCTTTTAAAAATTCACAGCTCTAGTAGAATTCACAATGGTATACTATATACATACATATATATATGTATATATATATATATATATATAATTTCAATAATACAGTATCTAAAATGTCCTAATTGTCTTAACATGGCAATGATGGCTTATATACCTACTCTTCACAGAATTTCTGCCTCTTCTAGAATATTTGTGATATTCTAGTTAGGGGCATATTTTTAGAAAAAGAAGATAACATCTTTTTATTAAAAAAAAAATCTCTGGTTCAGAGAATTCTCACAAACTCCTTGCATGATAGTTTTTTGGTTTTGTTTTTTAGTGAACATAAACAACAGCAAAATTTTCTGAAAATTGGTATTCTGTACTTATTTTGATGATGGAAATATATATATATTATATATATAATGGGAGGAGACGCTGAAATTCAAAATGGCTAGACTAGGTAGGCTTGTACAGTATGAATCAGTGATTCCTTTTTGTTTTACTAACCTCTTCTTATCCATCTATTATTAACAACCATCCTTTAAAATGTTGTTGTGTTCATTGTGGGCATTTATTATATGCTATCTATGTGCAAAAACATTCTGATAGGTGCCATGCTTAATCTTCGGGGATAACTATTCTGCAGTCCTCTCATGTGCCTCCATCCCATATATAATAATTGGGAATTGAACAAGAGTACCCAATGATAAAATAGACCATTAGGGCTTCATGACTATTTCCGTATGTGTTAAGTGATAACTAAGGTATTTGTTTACTTTAATGTTATTCCTTCTTGGTGTGTTCTGAGATGTCAAGTGAATTTTATTGTTTAGGTGTTGTTTTTGAGTAAGTAGTATTTTCAATTATTTTTTGCTTGAAGCTATATAACTAAAATTATATATATAATGATGAATGAAAAGAAAATAATTCAACGATGATGTCTTGTAATTTAGTAGTCACTTCTTTATATTCTAATCTTCACATCTCCATATATATATATATATATATATATATATACATATATATATATGTATATATATATATATATATATATACATCACATCATCATTAGTGTATACAATCCATGTGAAAATATATATCTTTAGTTTTAAGGAAAAACAAAACAAAACAAAAGCCCTAACCATTCTTTTATGTTATTGAATGACAGTAGGGGAGAAGAACAAGGGGAAAAAATAATTATTCCATTATAATAGTATCAGTATTGATATTTTGACTGTTGGGAAACTGACAGTGCTTCTATATAAATGTGTGGTGACAGTAATGCTTATAGATGAAAAGTAACTGTTCTATGCAGTAACATTAACCTTTCAGTATGTCATATTCAAAGTGTGAACTTAGTTTGTTAGAATCTGGGATGACAATACTGTAACCTTTTTTTCTCTACATATTCTGCTCATCCATCCCCCAATCTTATCACTTTCAGCTTCCTATGTTGACATGTAGAGAGCAACATTTAGAGTGTATACTTAAAGAACAAGCTTTTTGGTTACTGGGTGATATAAAGTATCACATTGTAATATCTGAAACAAATTTTTTAATCATCTGGCCTTTTCAAATAAAAACTGAGACATGTTAAAAGATGCAGGAAGGATGTATCTGAATACACTTGAAGTTGCACCATTTATTTTCAAAAGATATTTCTCCCATCACTCATGGATGGCTCTACCATGAAGAGACATATCAAAAGACCACAGAAAAGTAACTCTTATCCTTTTATGTCACCCAGTATTCAGGCACTTAAAAGATTGTTTCAGAGAAGGAACAGAATTGAACCTATTTTGAATCCCTTGTTGTCAGAATTTGTGGGCCACATGCTATATATGGGATCATCTAAGAAAAAAGAAAACCCTCCAACCATTGAATTAACACATACATACCTACACACCATCACACTTTATACACAAAAGTTAAAATAAAAAGAACAACTAGAGAGCTGGAAAATACCTACCTGTTAAAATTACTAGTGATTGTGGTAGCATACTCTTAGACTCAGTAATAGATCCAGCAAACTGGTTCCATTGAGCCTTAAATAGAAAACCATTTTGTGGTACTTTTTAAAGAATTGAAATTCAGACATTTTTCTTTTTCTTTTAAAATTTTATTTAGTATTTTCTTTTCCCCAAATTATATGTAATGATAATTTTTAACATTTGTTTTTAAAACTTTGAGTTCCAAATTCTATCCTTTCCTCCCTTCCCACCCTACTTCATTGAGAAGGCAAGCAATTTGATATAAGTTATGCATTGTATAGTTAGGCATATTTCTTAAAATTTCTGTTTAATGATAATGTTAACTTCCATTTATACAGTATTTCATAGTTTACAAAGCACTTCCCATAGAAGAATCACATTTTATGGGCAATCTTTTTTTCACCTCCCTCCACAGATATACAAAAAGAAGAAAAACAGTGCTGAGACTTTAGCCACATATTTTCAGTTTTAGAGTTTGATTCTTTTATAAACAGAATGATGTAGGCTGTCTTTTGACTAAAAGCACATATTATGAAAAATAGTTTAATGATGGTAGTTCAATGTTCACACCCACACAAAGCCCTTACTATCAGTGTTTACATATGAAAATATTTGTTTTTATAAACATTCCAATGAAGAAATTTGTATGTTAAAATGCCAAATGTGGGTGTGTTCTATTCTCTTAATTGGGCTATCTCTTCCTTACGCTAACTTTGAAATTTAAAAAGATATTTTATATTGCTTCTAAGAGTTTATGTAATCAAAAATAAATGCAAGACAGTTCATCTGGTCTTTGCCATACAAGAATGATAATGATAATTTTTTGGATGATTAAAAAAAAAATCACTTGATATTGAAGTATTTCAATTATGACTCCAGTTTTCAGTGACAAATATAGTTGGAAAGATTTTAAAAATTGGATTATGATTCTATTTAACTTAATATATGGTCATCAGTACTTTTGAATCTAAATTTGTAGATTATCAAAAAAGTGAATATAATCATATTAATGTTAAAAAATTTAAATATCTTTAACAGATTCTTCTGGCAATGTTTTTCTTAGTTGTGAGGGAGAGCCTTGGAATAATGTATCTTCTAATTTTGATTATCTAATTAATATGCTCATATGTATTTTACAAGGATATATTTTATTTGAAGTAACAGTGTCTGGGAAGCTTTCGGTATTTCTGTACAAATAATTAGGTTAAAGAGGTTAGAATTAGAAAATGTATCCATTCCTGGAAAATAAAAAATTGTATTCATGCAAAGTGAAAGGAGTATAACACATTTATGACTTTTAAAACTGACTCATAGAACATTCTTACAAACGCTTAATGAAAAACACTTAGACAACTTTTTAAATAAGTCTCCAAAGCTATTTTGAACTAGATTAAAAGTACATATATTTGTATTGACTTTAAATTAATTTCTCACAAACCTGAAGTCAATTTTACAATCAGTCAAAGAGTTAAAAGTTGAGGCTTTTTATTGGGCATATGTTTTTAGCAGTGCCCACAGTGCAATTGCAAAGTTTTTCTACAATATTATGTGTGTGTTTTTTCCACTGAAAATAAATCACTAGACTTGGGAGAAACATTGATATACTTTTAAAATACTTTGGTATTCAAATGCTCTGAACCCTTGTTAGAGAACCCTAAAGGTAAGGGGGAAGAACACTGATTTTGGAATTTTAGATTAAGAGGTATCTAAAAATCTATTTTATTTTTTTTGATCATGCATGGAAATGTTTAAAAAAAAAAACCTTCAAGTAAAGTGTTGTTTTTTATTGTGAGAATCATGCTTCACTTAATTCTTCTTAGGTTCATTTATTTGATCAGGTGTATTTATTTGTGTTGCATCAGGTAGCTTACAGTTATGTTCTTAAAAATAATTAAAATAGTATTTCTTTCTTCCTTCCTTTTTTCCTTTTTTATCTCATTTTGTGCTGGGATCTTAAAGGTATATATATATATAAAGATATATGATACAGGAAGCAATGATTCATTGATTTTAAACATGACCAGCAATTAAAAACATGTATAAATGTGTGTGCATATATATGTATATGTATGTATATATGTACGTATATATATATTTACATACCTATGTGTGTGTGTGTATATATATATATATATATATATATATATATATATATATATATATATATATATATATATATATATATATACACATATGTGTGCATATATTTCTCTTAGGAAAGAAAAATAATATTTTTCCATGTAAAAATGAAATTAATTAGCTGGGAAAATTGATATATAATATTAAAATCAGTCTTTTTATGTTGTAGTACAATCTATTTGTATTGGACTTGAATATATATTTAGTGCATCTTACATTGGGTGCATCTTTCTTGATTTGATTTTAAACTCAGCTTGGTATGGCAATTAAGACATAGCACAGTGTTGAGCCCATTTCTTGGTTCATAGTTTTTCCATTTCACTTTATTTTATTAAGTGTCAAAACCATTTTCAAATAATATAGAATATCTCTTACCTCCCCAGAGGGGAAAAATACTTTAGGGATTCTTAGGGAAATTCTTATAACTAAAATTTAAGCTACTTTAGTACTTGGCAAAATTTAATTGTGTATATTGTTTAATATTCTATGCACCCTTTTAGTGAACAAATCAATGACTATTATGTTTTATGGATAATAGTAGTCTTGAACCCAAGTAAATATCATCAGTTAGAAAGCAATGATGGTAGTAGTAATGAAGTTTTTTGAAGAGTACCTGGTGACTTACAATGTTGCATATTCTAACAGTTTATTTGTAAAGAGACTATATCTTTGCTTCCAGTATGATTGTTTTGCCTCAAAGTGGATCAAGCATACCAGGTATGCTCATTACCTAGAAGAACTGAAGATTAGTTCATTGTTATGAGCACATAAACTTATATTTTTCACACCTTATATTAATTATGAGCTTTCCAATAACCATAATCCATGTAGTCATGGTAAAAAAAAAAAAAAATCCTTCTTTTCTTTTTTGTTCTTTATAATTTCGCCTCTCCTTTTCCACTCTACTCCCTCTGATTCCTATTTTAAGGACCTAGCAATTTAAAAATATTTATTTGCTAACAGATATCTATCTGTTTATCTGTCTATCTATCTCTATCTTGATCATTTGGAAAGTCTCATTTCACTTGAGGAAATATAGCATTAATAGATAACCTAATTAATTAAGAGGATACTTTATAAGTAAGAGAGAGATGGGTGATACATGGCATCTACAAAGAGCTATTCTTGATGCTGTAAATAATAAATGGGAGGAAAAAAATCCCACTCAATTAAAAGGAAATGGAAAAAAAATCCATTTCTTTAAAAGATCTTTGTGTGTAGTCTTCCTACTAAACCTATAGATGAATAATGTTTTTGGTGCAGATTCATGGCTTATAAAAATTAATGACTGGTGAATATTTTCTAATATCCAACATTAAAATGAGAACTAATTACATTCTATTTGATTTTTTCAAAGCAAAAATAAGATAGGTAAAGTTTTGAAGATTTTTGCTTCCTCTCTCCCATATTTTTGTGAGATAGATTTGTTGACATGAGTAAAAGTATCTGTTTCCCCTTCTCATGATTCTGATTTTAAAATACATTTGTCCTTAAATATTTTTTCACCTATTCAGTCTCTCCCCTTTTCCTTCTTACCCTGTTCCCAAATTTGTTGTTAGGGCAATAGAGAAAGCAATCATAGTAAAAGTCAAACAGGCTCTCTTTCTTGGGAAAGAAAGTTTGTTACAATTGTAGTCTCAAAGATTTATTTATAGTGGAAATAGGTGATTCAAGTCCTAGCTTAACCTCATTGACACATCATGGATCCTGCAATACGATTCTCTGTTGTCCAGAGGACAATTTAAGCAAAAACAAATAAGTAAACAAAATGCCTGTACATTTTGTGATTAAAAAAACTTTTTTTTTTCTTTTTAAAGATAATTCTTCCTGGTTTTGAAGGTTCTAATAACCTAGCTATGCATATTGATAGCCTTGGAAAAATCATGAACCAAGGTTTTGCATGTAGTAAACATTGAGTAAACACTTGTTGGTAATGATAAAGCAATCTGTCCACAGATAGGCATATTCTACAGTAGGTTAGTATGAATTGCTCCTGACTTCATTAGTGACTTAATATAGTAAAAAAAAAAAAAAAAAAAAAAAAAAAAAAAAAAAAATTGTTTATTTTCATAGCTCTTAAATTTACTTTGGGGAACAAAGAAGTTAACATAAAAATTATTAGTTCCAAATTGATTTGGTATTCTCTAGTACCTATGGAGAACAAAGACTATTTATTAAATTAATAACAAGTAAAATTGTCTATACCACTAATTTCCTCACAGTTGATGGACATTACTCAGTGCATTCATCTTATCTCTGCAAGATCCCTACAAGTTATCTGTTAGAAAGTATATATGACATATATACACAGATATACATAAATATATAGGTATAAATTGTGACTTATAATAATTATCAGATTATGAGAATTATTTTTATTTGGTCACAATTTCTAATTCTTACAGTAAAAAATTGAAATGTCAATTCTATTCACCCCCACAAAAGTTAAAGGAAAGATTTACATCCTTTCAGATTTTTTAAAGTAGAATTATTCACATTCTAAGTATAATTAATTAATTGCCAACACTTCCCTGAAAAATAATTTTATGTTTTAAATCCTACCACTAGTAGAGAATTCAGGAATCCTTCATTATATTCCCCTATTTCCAAAAAAGGTCTGTATTCAAACCATTCTAGAAAGAAGAAATGGCCTAATTCCCTAAAAAATTTCAGAGAAGATGCTCATCTTTACCAGAGGGGTCCAAGTCACTTTGTTCTGATTTGTGAATTTATTGAATTAAAAATTACTCTTTTGTTTCTAAACACATATACAAAGACAGAGAGACAGAGACAGAGAAGGAGGAAGGGAGATACAGAAAGAGGGAGGGAGTGCATCAGATTAGGTTTCTAAGGAAGGAAACTATACTATATTTCCTTCTGCTTGTAAAAATTCACAAGGAGCCAAAAGATAACAGATAAATGTCTGTGTATTTATAATGGATATCATTTTCATTGATTCTATAGTTTACAGATAGCTATGGTTGACACTTTTAATTGGTACTTTTTGTTCTATATTGGTATCTGACTCTGCTAATTTAATTTTTTATTAAATACTAGGTAGTAAACAATTTAGCTGAGGTCACACTCAATGACCTTTCCTTCTATTAGGTTCAGTTGCTTTACTAGTCTGGTTTGTATGTTTGTGGAAGGGTCAGTTGGTTCCTTTTTTAAATCTGTCATGATTGCTACAGTAAAAGCTTTAAAAAATACGATAAGAAAAATGAGGTTTGATCAAATGTTTAAAAGTATAATGAGTTAGTTAACAATACTGTATAGGGTTTTTGTTAAAAGATTTGCTTTTCAAACTTAAAGATCTACAGGAGAAAAATATTTTGGGATGTTATTTCATGAAATGATTTGGGGAGTGGGGGTCATTATTGTCATTCTTTTACAAATATGATTTTACTAACAAAGTCTATATTCTTTACTGAATATTTACTAGTTTTTCTTCAGGTTGGACACTTCAAAGCTAAAATAATTCTGGCTATCATTTTATTACTTCATACTGTAATTCAGTTTAAACTTGTATGCTACATGTACTACATATCTACAGTCATTAATGATTGAACCCAGGCTTTCAGGTTATTACAAAGATATCTACTAACTGAGTTACTATAGATAAATATGACTTTAATAATTGCATGAGGACACCATATATTCAACTTCATATTTATAGTAAAAAAAAAACCTTCATATTTCTAAAAAGAGTTTTAACAATGAGGAAGGAAAATGTTATCATTTGTTGCTGGCAGAATAAAGAAGAGATGAATTTGAAAGAATATCTCCCACCTCCTTCCCTCTTCCCTTCCCCCCATATCCCAAAGAAAAGGATACCTTGGTTCACTTTATAGCAAGTGTACAGCAAGTCAATTTAAATGAATTCCTTGTTAACTAACCTTTTTGTTTTGTTTTTGGGAAACTATTGTAACTAATGTAAGAAAAGTCATACTTGGTGAAATGTAAGCAGATTTCTTAAGTCTGATAAGTATTTTGGGGGGAAAATGCCTATTACAATCCAAATTTAAAATATTTATCTCCTGGTTAAAAACCAAGGATATATCCAGCAAAATTCACTTGTTTGGGGATACTATGGTTTCAGAATTTGAAGTTTAATGGAGAAAAAATATCCTACCAGGGTTTTCACACTGACATGGGGACCATTCTGGTATTCTGATAAAGAAGATATGTGTTTCTTCAGTTCTTTCCTCAAACAGAATTGTGTGATCCATGGTAGGAGTAGAAGGTAAGATGAAAATATAGCAAAGAATAAAAAAGTTGACATTACAAGCTAATGATCAACTTCTATCAGAAATCAAATTTAGAATTGCCTTCAGTATAATTGATACTCTAATACATTCATAATACTAAGTATATTATCCATATATTTTAGGGGGGTATTTTTGAAAAATATATTTACAAGAAAAAATTTTCCCTTTAAATATTTTAGGCTTGCACTTTATATCTTCAGTTTTTTCCATGATTTTTTATGATAAATATTTTGTAATTTTTCATAGATGAGAAGTAGTGAGGCATATAATGACCAGAGAGTCAGCCTCAAAATCAGTAAGTCATGGTTCCAAGCCCTTCCTCTACTCCTAGCTGGAATCCTGAACAAAGTGCCTGACTTCATAATGCTTTAGTCTCAAATAGACACAGGGGCCACTAAACCAAATATCAAGATCCTGCAGATTATATTTCAACTTAAAAAAACTACATATTGACATTATCTATGTTTTAATGTATTTTTCATTTATTTTGTTAATTATTTCCCAATTACATTTTAATCTGGATCAGTCCACATTTGAGAGTGTTATGGGTCACTTTTTTTTTTTTTTTTTTTTTTTTGCAAAGGAGATTTTGCAAGCATTTAAGTTACAGATAAAGTGCTTTCTTACATTATTAATAAGGGAAGTTTTCATATTAAGTGATATAATAGGTGCAGTCCCTATTCCTATTTTAAAGTAAAAATAGTAACTTTTACTATTACAAAACAAAACAAAACAAAACCCGACATATTCACCCTCAGGTTAGCCCACAGTTTCCACATATTTATGGTTTGTGTTGAAGACTGATAAGCTAAATGATATGCCTGCCCCTGCTCTCCTCCCCCCCAAAAAAAAAAAAAATCCTGATCATTTTAGTGAAAACAGCTAAGCACTTTAATTTTTAAAAAACTCAAATCAATTAACTGAAACAACCTATGTATTGGGGAACCTTGCATAAAAGTAATCTGATTTAGATTTTATTTTGGGATGCAATGGGGGCAGGGATAGAGTAGTTCAACCAAGTGAACACAGTCTATATGCCTTTTGTCTATATGCCTTTTTGTTAGTTTATTCATTACCTGTCATGATGGAATAAAATTCAGATTTGATGTCAAGAAGGATCTGAGTTCAAATACTATCTTTAACATATACCAATCCTGTGTAAATCATGGCCAGGGAATACTTTAAGACTTGAAACCATACCATAATTGCTGGTCTACATTGGTGAAGGAAATTTTCTTTACTGATGAAATCACCAGCAAATGTTCCTCCCTTCCCTTCTCCCCTCCATAAGAAAAGGATAAAATTTATTTCATATTAGTTCTTAATATTAAAATATTCACTATGTTTTGTGAATATGTCTTCATTCTTTGTAGATATTATTTTATTTTCTTACTCAGTAGCTTCTAGTCTTAGAGAGTTGCCTGGGAGTGACTTGTCCAGGATCATAAAATCAGTATGTGTTAGAAATATAATTTGAACAGAGATTCACACATGTGAGTGTATGAATGTGCATATGTGCATTTATGTGTGTGTATATATGCATATGTGTTTGTATATTTCAATACATATATAGCCATAAAGCATACTGAAAATGAAGTTGAAATTAACTGTGTATTTGGAAAGTTTTATTTTAAAATAGCTATGCTGAAAATATCAGAAATTTATAAATCTGATAATTTTTTTTAATTTAAGGTATGCTTAGGACATATATACATACCACATATATATGTGTGTATGCATATATAATATATACCATGTATTTGTAATTATTTGTAATTGATATATAACATATAATAATAATACTATATTTTTAATTCAGTGACCACACCTTTAAAGTTCTGTTGTTTAGATAATCCTGATCTCTCCCCCTGGAGAAAATTAGCATCTTTCAGATTTGTGCAAATAAAAACAGATGCCAGGTTTTGTTGCAGAACTGATCCTACAAATGTTTCTTTTTAAAGACATTTTTTAATAGAAATAGTAAGGTATAAATCATATAAGCAATTACCTGGACATTGTAGAAATGGGGCTTGGCTTTTTCTGTAGACCCAGATGTTCCCAGATTCCAATAATGGCCCAGTCCAGAAATTTACAGCTTAATTTTCTGTGCATGTGCACTTTCTCATAAATGGTTCCTTTTCCCCATTTTCATTTGGCTGACTGAACCACTTAAAGGAAGAGAGTGATTTTAACTTGAATGATAGCAAACATGAATAGATATAAAAAGTTGCTTTAAAAAACTTTGATCAGTTTTTAAGAGTCCAAATCTTGGAAGATTTTAGAGTAACCAAAAGAAGAAGTAAATTGATTTTCAAATGTCAATTTCGTTTCTAAAGAGGGGGGGGGAAGAAAAGAGGAAGGAAAAAAGGAAGGAAGTTAGGAAGGAAGGAAGGAAGGAAGGAAGGAAGGAAGGAAGGAAGGAAGGAAGGAAGGAAGGAAGGAGGGAGGGAGGGAGGGAGGGAGGAGGGAGGGAGGAGGGAGGGAGGGAGGAGGGAGGGAGGGAGGGAGGGAGGGAGGGAGGAGGGAGGGAGGGAGGGAAGGAGGGAAGGAGGGAGGGAAGGAGGGAGGGAGGGAAGAAAAGAGAGGAAAAGGAAAGATAAGATCTTTCTAGATCAAAACAGTTGTGTTTAGTTTTGTATTATGGAATAAAGGGTTACACTTAGATGGAAGTTGGGGGGTGAAGTGGGCACAGACTATATAGCATTTCCACTTCTGGGCTTTGTTAGGTTTACCATGCTGACTAGTTTGTATTTTTGTATTCCTATGTCCAGTTTTTCCATCTCTTACTTGAAACTAAACAAATTGAAAATAGTGATTGGTAACCATCTGCTGTGCTGAAATTTCACATAACAAAGTTAAGCTATTTTACAAAACAACTCCAATCTAGTGAATTACACTGTTGCCAGTAAATAGCAACAAGCAGTTTAGAATTCCTCTGGACAAAGCATCTCTTATAGTTAATGTTTCATTATGCAGTCAGTTGGTTAGGGGAAAAAATAGAAAACCTCTTCCACTCATCCCCCTTCCCATCCAATGTAAAGCTGAATAATAAATTTGAGAACATTTTTTGGATGCTTTAAAACTTATATTTTCATTTGTTTAAGAAGTGGGGGAGTGTGTATGAGGGAACATTAAATATAGACTGACACCTGATAACTTTGTAGATGCATATAGATTTCACTTTGAATCAGTTTCTAAACTACTGCATTGCAATTAGTAGAGGCTATCCCATTAAGTTTTAAATCATTCATCGTTTATAAATTATTTGAAGAATATATACTATAAAAATCACATTGAGTAAATATTCATATTGTATCAACAGACAATAATTATTCAGAAAAATTTCTACTGACATGTGAATGCAATAATGAAGAAATTCAGAGTAGTCTTAAGTAGTTAACAAAGAAGTTGTTTAAATGGACCAGGTAAAGCAATATAAATGTAATGCCTATAATTTTATATTTAGGCAGAACTGAGCATATAAAGGTATAGCTATATCACGTATGTTTTCTACACACATTTAAACTTAACTTTCACTTTTTCGATATTGGGTTTGACTGTATATCAAGAAAGTTGCTTAAAATGGGCAGTATATTGAGTTCAAAGTACCCATACAGTTCATAAATTCTCCGGTGTCTACTGGATTTTTCATCAGGGAGACTTCCAATAAAAATGATCTATTTTAGAAATAATATTGTTTAGTAGGTTGAAATGTGGTGTAATAAAATTAGACCTTCAGTCTTCTAAAGTTACTACTTAGATGGCACCCTTGGGATGGTAAAATGGCTGTATAAGCAGATGAATCAGACAGTTTCACTGATGGATACATTTGTCAGTCTCTGTTACAGATATAATATATTCTTATATCTGTAATCCTGACACTGTTACATCCAAATGAAATCAACATGAGGTTGTCATCTTTAAGCAAATATGTTAAGTGTTGTCTTTTGTGCTTTGGATTTGAAAGAAAGGGGCCCAAGGGAGCCAGCATCATGCAAATGGAACAAATCCCATTTCTTCTGAGCTGGGCTGTTTTCCCCCTTCATGGCAGCTGGCTGTGTTATCTTTGTGTGTTTCTCTGAGTGCTGACAATTCTTTCAGTGATCTAACTTAGGGCACATTAGAAAGTGGAAGCAGCTGTCTGTCGCTATACTGAGAGACGTGTTTGCTCTACTGCAAAGATGAAGGACCATGAATCCTTGACACACTCTCCCCCCTCCCCCTTTTACTTTCCAGCATGATCAACATTCAGACGCACAGATTGTCTGCTTGGACAGTTTTTTGTTCTGACTGACAGCATCTGGCATAGACAAATTTAAAAATACATAGCATGCCATGCTTGGAATTGGAACATCCCCTCTTTATTAATCTTCTCATTTAAACCATTCATTTACATTTCAAGAAAGGTTACAGCTTGATATGGTTGAAACGTTTATTTTAAATGAATAACCTCCTAATGAAATGTCTTGAATGAGTACCAAGCAGCTAGTGTTCATTAAAAATTACACCCGATTAGCACGGCCTTGAAAGCAGGGAAGTTATGGGATTCCTTATTGTTTTAATCCACAATACAATCCAATGTTTACCTTTCTGGCACAAAGCTAATAGAAATGATGCCTGTACTTGCAACTCTTCTGATATTGACCATAACTATCATATCATCCTTAAGCCAACAAAATACTTTGTATTGTTTAATCAGCTTTCTTCTCCTCTTGTTTTCATACTATCATCTCCCCCAAAATATTTTCAAATATCTGCAGCATATAAGGTTTGCCTTTCAGTCCCTTTCTTCATACCAACCCTCTCTTTACTATCCCCCCTCCCAAATCATGCACCAAGAAAAGCTTATGATTCCAGGTGGGAGAAAAATGATAGAAAATGTTTTTTGATCTGTCAAACTACCCCCCCCCCCTGCTCCTGCACAGTTAATACATATTTATTTGTCTGCATTAATTTTATTGTAATAAATAGCAATGTAAAATTGTCCTTTTTTGCTGCCTTATCCCTATCCCTACCCCCACCCTACCCTTCCTATCCATTCTCATCTCCACAGCTCTTGCTTGAAACACAGACATGCATGTCTAGCATTTATGTAAAAATAATATGAAAATTGGCCATACCAGTCAGAATGTGGACTTTGAGTCCAGAGGGAAAAATATCTTCCTTTTACTAGACATTTCATACTGTTCATATTCCTAAGGATTTCAGCTATAACTACTTACCTGCAAGAGAGAGTGCCTGACTCTTGGGGCTGGGGGAGGGAGATAGGGAGAATGAGAAAAGGAGAGAGGAAGAGTGGGTCAGAATTGTAATTAAGAAAATAACTATTCAAGTGCTTGATAGTAAATATATAAAACAAGCATGGTGGTTAACTTGGGGGGAAATATCCTATTCTAGAGAAGTTCAATTAACAGTTGTAAGCAGAAGAGTTGATATATTTCTTCACTACATATAAGAGGTTACTTGCTTTAGGATAAATTTTGACAAATTTCAGAGAGAAATAGAAGTTGAAATAAAAATGACAACAGATTTCAGTTTCATATCTAAAGCATTTTAAAGATCCAGAATCTAAAGGGAAACTATAGTACTTAATTTTGGTTAAATGGATTAAGTTTTTATGCTTTTAATGTACTCAATACATGCATGTCAAATATTCTATATAAACTATTTCTTTTAAGAAAGATTTAAAAGTTGATACCATATTCAAATCTAGAATCACAAAGTAATTCCTTTCCCTTCCCCCCACCAGCTGTACATTTTGATATAAATGGTATTTATTATATGACTACATATTGGGAGTGGGGGCATAAAAAAAATCTCTTTATATCTATTTCCCATTTTATGATTTATGTGTGTGTTACATCACTGTTCAACATGTTAAGTACAAATCATTTCATTTATATTATATACCATTTAGATTTTTTAAATGACTAGTTTTTAAAGGTAGTGCCAATATGCATCTGTAAGCAAACTGGGAATAGGTTAGAGTACACAATTCCCTTGTGTAAAAAGCCAGGTTTAGCAGTAATGCTTTTAATCTGGACTCATAGAGGATTCAGGAGCATCCATAGATCTGCTCCAGTAATTACCATACCCCAAGTGGCACTGGAAGAGACATTTGCCTAAAAACTTGATGTCTTCATTACGCTGTTTACATTTTAATTAGAAACATGAAAATTACTGATTCATACAGACAACTATAGTTTAAGTGGTTTCGTTCACCATTCAATAAATCACAAAAAAGAATCCCACAGTTGGCATAAATAGTTTACTAGGAATCATTCATGGGAATAATGTGTTGGCACTATAAGCTGCTTAAAATATGTTTTTATTTTACCAGAGGTAGAATTTGCATATAAATTAGAGAATGGCATTTTAAGTTGACAGTCATTTATGCAAGATACTACACACATGCAAATCTATATGGGTGTGTGTATTTTGTATGCATATAGATTTTGCAACTTGTGTATATAGAGAGAACCTATGTCTTTCCTTCTCATTTTAGAAAGATGCATGCTTTTTGGGAAATCACATTAAAATGTATGTGGCAGATACTCATACCACACATAAATTTTTCATCTGTGATACAATATTACAGTGTATGGAGAAAAAAATGTTTATTTTTCATATGCATGTGGCATGAGTGTGAGTTGGCCTTTTATTCTCTTATGCATTCTCACTCTTCCCTCTCCCTTACATTCAATCCTAACTTTTGCATGTACCTGTCAGTGCCACTGCCCTAAAACAACTCCCACTAGGAATGATTGGAGTGAAGCAGTGGTGGCTGTCAGTGTCCATTCCTGAGTCAGCAGCATGTCCATTGCCTGAATCGGGCGACAGTCACTCATCCAGTTTTCCCCTCCCCAGGGGGCAACCGTCCTCCTCATCACTGAGGAGAATGACCCTTCTGTCTGGCATGCTCAAGATCCTGAATCTCACCACACTGGTGTGCGAGTTCAAATCCCTACTCCTAAAGGCAGAGCTGGGATTCTAGCTAATGACTCAGAGATACAGAGGGTCAGTGCACTGCTGATCTAAAGTACTGAGCCATTGTGCTGGCTTCATTGTACATTTCTTCCCCTTATAACTGCTGGCTTCTCTCCTTTATCAAATCTATTATTAGAGATCAATTTTATGCCAAAAAAAAATAGTATTTCCTCCATATTTTTTAATCATTTGGGTTTGCATTGAATTTGTTAGGAAATGTTTGGTTTGGGTTAAGGGTAGATAGGAAGTAATTGTTTCTGGCTGTCTTTTTTTAATTGAACAACAGTGAATATCAAATAGTTGGAATTTAGGCATATTTAGTTAACATTTTTAGGATGGTTAGTGATAGCCATTTAAAATGCATTTTAAACATAGGGCATATTACTTAAAATGCTCTAACAATTGTGTCAATTTAACTTTTTATCCAAAGCTACTTTTGTGGTTGAAATTCTATTTAAATTTAACTAGCTGATGGTAATGATTAGAATGATAAGAAGTCTGCTTTTTCGTTCTGCTTTGAAATTATAATTCCTTATAGTTCCTTCTTGCTAATTGTCCTTAAATGGGAAAGAAACGGTTTGCCTTTTCTAGATCATTTTGCTAGTTCCTGAATTTTCAAACTTTGAAATTCTCACTTAAGATTAAAAGTTGCTTGTCTCAATCCTTCAATTTTAGTGAAAAGTTAGTAATGCCATTGTCACAGGTAGAGAAAGCAGAGACTGCTAGAAGCAGCTCTTGGGTGCCTTACATTGACTAGCCAGTCTCTGGTGCAATTTAGTTAGGGTAATGGTTGCTACATAGACATATGTTCATTTGTTTGGGTTTGAATTGCTTTTTTGGCAGAGTTCTTATTAGGTCTGGGTATTTCGTAGATGTGATTAAACAGAATAGTCTACATCTGCAAGGACAGAAACATGCTGCTGACTCGTACACACTGCAAAATTCTAATAGTTTGTGCTGTCTGGTAAATTCAGTCTTCCTCCTGCAATGTGGCCCGAAACAGTTGTGTGGTGAGGAAAGCTGGCTGCTTGCCAGCCATCGACTATGAAATCCTGGGTACCTGAGAGCTTATCAGTTCCTTTGCTTTGTAAAAGAGAAAGTGATGAAAATGTTGGTAAACTGCCATGAAGGTTTAAGGCTGCTGGAACAAGGAGCCGTGTAATCAGATTGGAAAATGGAGCTTGAGATTCTCTGCATGGGAAGCAGCCGTCTATGGACCTAGTGAGACGCTGTGCAAGTGCCGAGCTGACCACGTTGTTAGCAAATCAGCTTGTTTGCTGCAGCAGCAGGGTGGAAAAGACCAGTGCTTGTGATGGTATGTAACGCAGTGATTTCTCTTGCTTTGCACAATGTAATCAGCTTTCAATTAGTTCACTCTACAATAACCTTCTTAATTTTTTTTTCTTGCTGTTAATACCGTGGACTTTAAGCAATTAACTATGTGAAGTAATCCTTCAAGCAAATCAAAGCAATCCTTTAATTTTATAACCCTGCTGAAAAAAAGTATCAGGTGGTCCACTGGTCTCCATCAGCTGCTGGGAAATTCCCGGGCTCACTGTAGCGTAGAGAGATGCTTTAACCAAGTGATATTTCGAGTCATCTTCAAAATTTCCTGGCAAGAGAGAAACAAGGCTGAATCATTCAAACTAGAATTAAAGTAGAAATTAAATAGCTTTAATGAGGAGGAAATTTAAGTTTTCCCTTTTATTTATATATGGTGATGCCTATACTTTTTTTCCCCCTACCCAAGACATAGTATACGCACTGAGTGCATCTCTCTGTATGTATGTAGGTCTCTCCTCCACATCTCTCCTTGCCGCTGTTTATTTAGGCATTTCCATACACCATCTCTCTGAAAGCTCTGAGGACATAGCCACTTGTACTGATAAATCTACCACTTCACCTTTAGTGAACTTGATTCACCAAGGTTTGAAAGAACAAGGATATCATTGCTGATCATGTATGTGTGGTACTTGTTAATCCTTTAAAGTTAAATTTAGATAATGTAGGGGTAGAGGTGAGGAAGAGGAAAACCCAGGTTTGTAGAGTTGGAGTAATAATTTTAAATTTGACTCAATTCAAGGAGATTAGCTTCTATCATGCTGTTGAAATAAGAAACCTATTGTACTACAAAAAGTGAAGCTTATAACAATTTTTTTTCACTGTTCCCTCCTTCCCCTAGTTCAAAAGATCTTCAGTAAAATATTGTTCATAGATTCTAATTTGTGCATAATCACATGTTTGATCAGATGACTATCTTGAGGCGACACTGAGAACTTTCTAACTAGATAATGGAGAGCATCATAGTACTGATTACTAGAAGTTATTCTATCAGATACAGTCTGTTTTCTTATGTTGCCATGCTGTATGTATACGGATATCCATATACATGTGTGTGCATATACTTGTCCCATGATACTGCTCATATGAATAAGAACAATCAACATGGTCACATTATCATTGATGCTGAATACCATTATTGGCTCACTTGAATCCTTCTTCATGTTGTAATTATATATATTTATCTGTCACTGATAAATCATATATTATTGATGAAGTAAACTTCTCTTGTCTTATTTTTGCCTCCAACCAAATAACTTGTGAATTATAATAGCATTTTTTAATTTTAAAAGTATTACTTCCTATAGTAATGTAATTATCCATGTGTATGCATAAGCTTTTAAAACTTATAACTGCACTAAGACTTTTGGGACAACACACACAAATATTAATATAAATTTTTAATTTTTTGTGAAAGGCAATGATTTTCTGATTGTGCTGATTTGGATATATCTTATATTTCACATTTAAGAGGAATAAATAAAGTTGGATGGAAAATGAAGGTATTTAATGCAATGTTCATTTGTCATGATTATTTTATAACTTCATTTTAATATGTTAGTGTCATTGCATTAATGTTTCCTTCTTGTGTATTCCATTTTTTTTGTTTTTTAATTAAAAATAGCCATAAAGGAGCATATATCACCTACATACATCTTATGCTGCAAAGACCCACTTTATATTCTTTTAGAGGACAAACTCCATTAGATATGCACTTACTGTACATTGGATTGTAAATCTTACAATTTAATGGTAATTCAGTGAGCAGTTATTGCTTCTGTGGCCTTTTTTCTTTCTTTTTTGTCCCATCTCACTTGTGAAATAGGGTTACCCTTTACAAGTGTCACATCCATAGATTCATCTTTTGTACTCTATAGTTGTTCCTAGTGCATCATTCTTTAAAAAAAGAAAAAAAAATCTAAAGTTGTGGCAGAACCATGTGGTGGGGAAAAGATTGGAAGGAGTAAGGAGAGAAGGGGTTTGGAAAAAGAAGGGAGGGAGGAGAAAAGGAAGGAGAAATGGGGTGAAATGTAAAAAGGAGAGGGAAAGGGGAAAAAAAAAAGAAGAGACACAGAAAGAGAGAGAGAGAAAGAGAGAGAGAAGAGAATCCAGCAAAAGAAAGACCAAGCTATTTAGTATCAATCTAATAGGATTTTTTAAAAACTAAAAGATGCAATTTTCTCTTACCTCTTTCTTAATCAGTTTTCCATAACAAATTGTCATCTGAATTTGCATTCCCGGAAGCAGAAATGGTGTGTTAATGGTGTGAAGTCTTTTTGCCTTGCTTACACTATTAATACTTTTATCCTTTTCTGATATGAAATACTTTTTGTAGAAACAATATACATGTTCATAAAGAAATTATAAAGGGATTCTCCTTTTGAAGATAATGAGTTCTCTTCAGGAACTGCAGGTTACATGGAACACAAATGAGCTCTAAGTGGGGGGATTTAAAGTCCTGCTACAGCATTTAATTTCTTGAGGAAGGAGTTCAGTTCAAGGTTAGCCTGTTATTGTGGCACTGGCAACTACTTCTATCCTTCCTGTTCTCTGCCAGCAGTTCTGCACAAAAGGCAGGCATTTTTTATTTAATACGTGGGGAAGTATTAATCACTGCAGTATTTTCTTACAAAATTTATCTTATCATATTCATTGTTTCATGACAATAATATGTGTTTAATTACTCAATAAGAGCCATTTATAGATTCCATTTTTCCTGTATACTAGACAAATGGTATTGATTTTGTACTTTGATGCAACATGAAACTGTATTAAACACAATTAGAATTCTAAGGCTGGTAAATGTACATTTGTTATGATAACTGGACTCTTTCTTTGAACTTGAAAATCCCAAGTTAAAATAAAAGATATACACACATATCATTCATATATATTCACACACACATACATAAATATATGTACATACTTAACATGCTTTTGCACATATGTATAATGTGTAATTTTCAGAGCAATATGAATTTATTTTATTATGGCATTTTGGCTAAAAATGAACGTCTAAGTTTTCCAATTTTGGTTTTTGAAAGGACTGAAGAATTTGTAGAAACCAAAGAGGTTTGAAATTGATGGATCTTTGAAAGTCACGCAATTTGTGCATAGGTAAAGACTGATTTTCCTTTGCAATCTTTAGTTAATATACTGAGTTCTTTTTTTTTTTTTTTTTTTCTAAATACGTTTTTACCTTAGGGAAAATGACAATAACACCTGGATGAAATGATTCTTTGACCTACAGTTTGATTCCACTTTAATTCATTTTAGGATGATGAGAAAAATCTTATAACCCCACTTGTCATAAATTAAAATTTTGCTTCTCCTTAAAAGCGAGAGGAAATCAACCCTTGCATTTAACAGAAACTGCCATTCGAGAAACATAAAATCATGACTACAACAAAATCCATCCCTGTTTTTAAGAAATTTTATTTCCATCTGCATTTATTGTTAGGTTAGGCTCTCCATTGAAATGAGAACTCTGAAGGTGTTCTGTGTTGTCCAATGCAGTAATTAAAGGTGCTTTCCCCAGCTTCCTAATCTTTCAGAATCTTTCCTCCTGGGTCAGTTAACTTTCCCAAAATAACAAGGAAAATCAAGGACAGGAACAAATGTTGCTAAATCTTTATAATTTATAGTGCTTGCATCTCTCTTAGATGATAAGCTGCATTTATAAATATTTGACTTCCAACATCATGCTTCTTAGGTCCAATGATTAGTATCACTGTATTTCAAAAGAAAAATAGAAGCTGCTTGGTTATCTAAATACATAGATCTGGTGCATTACAGTTGACATTTGGGCAGTTGTTTGTTTGTTAAAACATTAGAAAATATGCTACTATTTTACTAAGTGAACTGTTGTAAAGAATCAATTTCACTTATGTGAAGTAGACCACTTAGAAGAAGTAGAGAAATGTAAAACATAAGGGAATTTGTGCAAATATAGTTCAGTCTGTGAATGTTAAAACGAATGGGGATAATTATTAGCTTTCCAAATACTGTTTATTGAGCGCCTCATAAATTGTTGTTGTTTATTTAAACACCACTATGTTTTTTCTATTCAAAATTGTTCTGGTTACTGGTTAAAGTTGCATAACAGTGTAAAAATATATCAATTTAAAATGTAAATCCAATTTTGATTTTTTTTTTTTTCACATAAGAGTAAGGGGTAGAGGTAGGGTGGAGTTTAAATTAAATTGAGAGTATTCTTTAAAACATAAACAACACACTATTTTAAGGAAAGCAGATAGTGAATAAGGTCAGCTTTCACTACAAAAGTGAGAGCCTTATTTCTCTTTGCTAGAAGCTTAATAATGAACAGGGTTTTGGAAGTGAGAAATTTCTATATATGATGCTTAATGAGTTTTGTGATACCTTTTAGGGAATTTGGTACTAGTTGTAGGATTGGGCCATAATCAAAATGTAGTGTGAAAAAATCAGGATAAACTGAAACTCACAGCCCTTCAACTTCCTTTACCATACCATTCCTTTACATATTCCCTCTCTCAAATCGAGGCTCTACCCTTTTATCCAGTGGTCATGGATATACACTTGTGTGTTCCTCAGATAAATAGCTCTGCCTTTCATATTTCAGTCTTAGGCAAGGGCCTTAATCTTGACTTCTATCCATATGAGCTCAATCCAGTAAAAAAAATACAAGTGGAGGAAAAAAATCCTACTTTAAGACCTGAGAACTCACTCCTCCATGTTCTTGACCCCCAAGAACTCACTAAAGCCTCTCTGTTAAAGTAGTTATGTAGATGATATTTTGGAAGCACTTTTAACTGTTACTCTGAGCTGGAGATCTCCTTGGTGCTTTCCAATCTAGGGAGGCTTTTATTGTTGTTTGTTATTGTCATCAAAGTCAATTCCCACTTTATCCTCCAAAGTGCTCTCTCCTTTCTTGCTTTGTATTACTAAGCACTTCATTGCCCTCCTCCCTTTTAGCTCATGGATTGTAGACTTGAATACACAATCGATAGCACAATTAAAAGCTTTTTGAATACTTTTAATAATAATATTTTAATTATAACTGATATGCTGTTTTTTAAGCCTATAGCCTTCTTATGACAGTTCAGTTTAGAACCTGCATCGCTTCATTTCAGTAACTTTATTACCATTTGGCTCAGAGATTGCTATTTCGCCTTGGCCACAGATTTCATCAGTTGCCCGTTTCACCTTTGTCCACGTTATACTTGTGAAATGACCTCCTCCTTTAGTGCTTGTCAATAGCAAATAGCTATCTTCTGTGTCTAAGTTGAAATACACCAAATGGCTACAACACTTTATTAAATGACTGAATTTACACTTAATTTTTGATTAAAATTTAAAATGAAAAGGTCTTAATACCATTTAATATCAGTTAATTAAGACAGTGGTGAGGGTCAGCTCTATAATGCACATCCTTCTGAACTATTACTCAATTAATAGGTTTGGTGATATAAAAGTTCAGTGCCAAAGAGTGCTATCAGGGCCAATGCTTTAATAGCCAGGGAAAGTACAGTTTTCTCTGTAATTTTGTTTAACAATTTGATCCAAATCATAATCTGTGTGATAAACATGGTTAGATTTGCCAAAACTTCTTTGTTGGATGACATCATATGAATTATCTTGGTTAGAATTACTAATGATTAAATGTACCTGTACATAGAAAACTGCTTAAATTGCATAAAAATATATATTCAGTTAACCAAATTTAGTTTTGATTCTCAAAGGCTTTCAGAATAGAAACCCAAATTTTTTTTGTTTTGGTCTTTAAAAATCATCACCTCTCAATTAAAAAAAAAAAGTACAGAGGAGATATTGCAATTTGCTATGTTATCAGGAGTGAATTTTCTAGATTTTCTAGTATCAAGGTATGGTGTATAGGTTTAATTTTCTTTGGATTATATTAATTTTAAGGGTAGGAAAATTGAAAAGGATAGAAGGAAAATCACTTATTGCCTTTCTTGCTAGAAATAGAATGCTTTTTTCTTCATTAAAAAAGGAAATATATAAAGTAGTGGTTAATTGGTTGAGGATTATGGAAGGAAAACAAAGGAAATCTTTCAAGTATTTGCAAGAAATTATTTATGAAAGCTTACAGTGATGGTGTTGATGTATCTCTATTAATAAACAAAGCAGTTATGGGGATATTGTACCTATACTTTTTTTTTTTTGAAATTTTTTGAAAATTTCAATGATTAATCATTTTGTAAAGTAAGAAAACATGAATAATTTTTTAAAATTACATTTGAAACAAATACCAAATTTCTTGATTTCTCCTCTGTTTTTGTTTATTATCAATGACTTGTTCTTTAATGTGGGATTACAGAAAGATGAGTCTGTGTTGTAATAAAATGTGGCTTGAATTGTCAAAGTATTTCTGAAAAGACGGTGAATATTCATACTGTTTTAAAGTAAGAGTGATTGAACTTTTGCTTCCAAAAAGATAGTAAAAACTATGTATTTTTAGTATTGTTAGGCCTTGATAACAGAGAAGAGACTTTTGAATTTCTTGTTTCTTGAAATCTCATCCTAGAAACACAATGAAATTAGAATATTAGGTAAAATTCTAATTTTTGCTTTGTAGCATAATGATTAAACATTTTTATTTTTAGATAGTATTCATTTAGGGGTATGAGGAGATACTAGTCATAGATTTCTGAAGATCAAAATTCCAATTTTAGTTTTTTTCCAGAATTCCAATTTTTGGTTAATCTTTAAAAAAAACAAAAAACAAACAAACAAACAACAACAACAACAAAAAAAAAAAAAAAACAATGAAATGATATGGGAGAAAAGTAATATCAGCACTGGGACACCTGTTTATATCATATAACTTTTTGAATGTTTATAACTTCATAACAACTAAGAAAGTTTTTTTTTAAAGGATTGTTTGTACACTATTAAGTCATAATCCTTTATTTCTCTTAGTTTACCTCCAGTTATATATGGGGCAAAGTTCAACCTACTTATTTTCATGTACATAATCAGGGGCTGCTATTAATCAAAATCTTCTCCTTAAAAAGTGAAATAATAATGGGTGGAAGTCATCAACATAGAAACATTGAATTGTGTGTATATATTTGTTGGTAGATAAATTAAACATTAAAAGCATGAAATATAAAATTTGCATAGCATTAAAAGTAACTTATGGGTAATATGCAATACTAATAGAGGTTTTCAGAACCCCAAAGGATGTTGCAAATGCAGTTCAATATTCTTCCTCTGGACCTGGGGTAATTTAGTTTTGTGTGTGTGTGTGTGTGTAAACAAAAATAAGTAGGTTTCAATAAGATTTTCTTAGAGATATATTAACATGCCTTTTTCAGAAGGAATACTGCATAGATTAATTCTCTGAGTTTAAGAAATGTATTTTTGATTCAAAAATGTTTTTAAGAAATTTTTTTCTTATGTTAAGTTTTTATTAACAAACTTCTACTTAGTAGTTAGTATATTCCAATGAGTATTTTTGTTGAAATTTAATATTACCCATCATTCAAAGATGTAGTAAGTAAAAGGCTATGTAGTAAGTACCAAAAAAAAAAAAAAAGTCTTTTTGAACTTCTGACTGACTTTAGCTTTTTGACTGTTGGCAAATCTTTTCTCTCATTTATGCTCCATTCTTCATTTCATTGTCAGATGGAGTGCTGACATTTGCATTAACAGTGAGGATACTGAGGGATCTCAACAATGTAGAACATTGGGATGAATTGATTAAAATGTAATTTACTATAAAAGTAAATGTCTTATCTTAGGTTCAAGAAATCAACTTCACAGATATAAAAAAAGGGAAGGCTTAACTAGAGAGCATTCACCAGGAAAAGATCAGGGGATTTTAGTGAATTACAAGCTCAGTGTCAGTCAAGAGTGATGTTTGAAAGCCAAGAAAACCCAAGTAATTCTCAACTGCATTCTGAGAAGTATAGTATTAAGGACTAGGAAAATCATATATCCATTGTATTCTAATCCAGTCCTATCACCTTTGGATTTGATTCAAGAGGCTATATTTTAAGAGAGGTGCTAGGGATTGGAAGTGGATCCAGGCCAGGAAAAATAGGATCATGCAGGGATTTAAGATCTCACCACATATATATCAATTAATGGAAGTGGTAATGTTTATCCTGAAGAAGAAAAGACTTAATAAAGAAGAATCACTTTCTTTGGATATCAGACTCTCACAGAAGGAAGAATTTTGTCCCAGTTGGCCTAAGAGGGAAAACTAACAAAAGTCAATGGAAATTGTGAAAAGATAAATTAAGGCAGATTTTCTTAATGTAAGGAAAACAATCCTCTAAAAGTGAAATACACTGAATGACTATACAGTAATACTTTTCACTAGAGGTTGAGTTAAGAAAAAACAGAATGACCCCTTGGTGCTATCATAGAGAGCATCTTTGTTTAGGTTTCTATTGTAATGGCTTCTGAGACTTCTTCCAACTTTGAGATTCTGAGGCCATTATTTTGTTTCTAAGAGAACAGGGTAAATCCAATATCAGTTCAGCAAAGGATTTTGGGAGTTGTAAGAAACTATCTTATATTGCATGCATCTATTATGAAGGGTTGATGGGGGTGGTGGTGGGAGAAGAAAGAATTTGTTTAGATTTAGATTGTTTGCATGCCATCTTGGAAAGTCACTGCATTGAAAATTCATGCTACTAATTCCCATTGAATTTGTGATATTCAAATTCTTTTGTTATCCAATGATGTGAGGTAGAGAAAATTAATTTTACTTCTTTAAATCTCAATTTCTTCATTTTAAGTTAGAGAATTTAAACTAAATAACTTAAAGGTCATATAATCCTTTTATGATCCTGATTTACCAGGTTGAGATAAAATTCTCCAAAATAATTTAAGAAGGTGGAATATTAGTAAAAATGAAAATAATTATTATATTATTGATTTTTTTTTTTTAGGATACTCATAGGAACAGAAGGGATTTGAGTGTCTTTATTTATTAACACCCAAAATCTAGCAGATCATATGCACAGTATCACAATATGTATATTATGTAGCCATGGATATTGTCTCACACCACTATTTTTCTAAAGACCATATGATGTTTTGATCTTTACATAATTCCAGAGGTTGCTACACTTACATGTTTTATTCCAAGTTGTTGATGGGGCCACATTAAATAGATGATTTCTCACCAACACCTCTTAATAGTTATGATACTCTTAGAAGTGCCTATGATGAAAATAGATTTTACCTGTAAACTAATGGTAAAATACATTTCTTATTGAGTGCATGATTGAAGCAAAATCTCTTTTATGACATCAATTTATTACATTGCTATATCTATAGAGTGGCTCTCTGTGTGCATAGATTTATGCATCTTTCAATTGATAGGACATTTATTATTTGATTTTACTCATCTCCCTGCATCAATGTGTAAATTAGTAATTGTTGTAAAGAAGTAATTTAATGAGAGGGAAACACTACCTAGATTCTGAACATTAATCATTATTCATGAATTATCTTTTTGTTTAGTATGTTTGAAATGGGCAATTACTATATCTGTGTAAGGTGTTTAAATTTTTAGATTTAAATTAAAAGTTAATCTAATTTGAGAAAACTCTTTCCATTAGAAAGGGACACTTTCCTCTTACCTTTTCCTTTATAAAAAAGTGATTCAGAATAGATTCTTTCCTTTTTGTTAATTTTTTATGCCTCTTAACAGGCAGTAAGTGGAGGCACTAGAGATCACAATATAGACTATTAGAGCTGGGGAAGAGACTTTAGAGATTATTTAATCTATTCCCCTCATTTTTAGACAAGAAATCAAAAAGTTTATGAAATGATTTGCCAAGATCACACAAGGCATTGATGGAAAAGTCAGGAATAGAACCCAGGCTTTCCCTTCTCCCTATCAGGTTTTTCCTCCACTGTATTTCAATATAGAGCATCATTAGACTTAAGAAACAGAAAAATATGTATTTGGATTAGCATGTGTTAGTATGAAGTTAATTGATATTTAGATGGCTGGAGTTTTTTTTTTTTAATATGAAATTTCTATTTTTTGTTAGTACATGGGAAGAATTTGTCAGAAACTTTGCTAGAGTAATTGAGCCATTGAAATCACAAATCTGGTGCCAATATTCATACACATTGTAGTATCCAAATTTTATGTAGGGACAGAAGGCAATGAATCATTGACTTTGAGAGAACAAGGCATTTATTTGTTTGTTTGTTTGTTTATTTATTCATTTATTTTGCATTAGCAAAGATTTCTACAAAGCATGAAAATCAGAGTTGAAAGCAAAAAATAGCTAGGGTCATTTAAAAATTAAGAAATATTTACCTAAATTCTTCAATTAATGTTTATCAAATTATTAAGAAAAATGTTCTGCTTGTTTCCTACATACATCTGCTTTACAGAAAAGGATCTAAAATTTTAGATTGAGAGTTTGATAGTAACATGTATGAAGGTCAGTATTTTTGCTTTTTAAAAAAGACATCTTACACATTTATTATTCTCTCAAAGAAAAAAAACCTTCATATATTCTGCTAAACTATTACATTTTAAGCCAGCTTGCTCAGAAATTCCATTGCTATGCTGTCCCATTTTTGTTGCCCAATAGTATCATTAAATCCTCTGAAGTAGTTCCAGTCCCATAAAAATAAGGAACCTCTTTACATTGTTTCCATATTCAAATGGAAATCTTTTTGCAAGTTAGTAATTAAAGTATTTAACCTCTTTCTCCCTCCATTTATTAGAAAACTCTTCTTTCTTTTTTTTTTTCAATTACAAAAATACTGCTAAAGCCAATCAAGCAGTTATTTTGATAAACTGCTTGTAACAGTCTCAACTAAATTCCACAAATAAAAAAAAAAAAAGCTAAATAATCACCCTGAGAAGATTTTGCAGAGACCTTGCTCAACCTGTTCAGGGATAATTATGCTGAGCTTTTAGTGTGGGGCAAAGGAAAACATAAAATTAGGGCATGAAAGAAAGTCTACCTATTTTGAGAAAATACTGGGATAATTGGTACTTTTTTATTACCATTTCATTACACAAAGATATTGTTTTTCCATGAAATATAGCTTATCAGGCTGTGAAATAGTACTGTGCAGGGTTGAAAATTTTCCTGTTTTAAATGGATTGATTTAAAATGTAATGCAAATAGTGAATAGAGGAAGAGTTCATTATTTAAATGACTGTTTTTGTTTTCTTCATTTCAGTCATATGATTTCCATAGTTTGTTTTGCTATTGACAAATGAATTATAGGGTTGCTGGGGTTGTTTTCTTGTTGTTTGTTTGGTGTTTTTTTTTTTTTTTTTTTTTTTTTTTTTGTTGTTGTTTTGTTTTTTGAGCAAAAGATGGACCCTGGTTTGTAATTGCATTCCACAGAAATTCATTGGGAGAGTGAAACTTCAAGAATAGCTTCATCACATACAATATATTAGAACAGAGACATGAGTATTAGACAGAATAACAATGTATGGTGGTAGGCTGTAATCTGTATGAACATTTATGAAATGTAACCCTGTGTGGTGTTTTGAAATTTTACTTCTTTAAGAGGGTATCTTCTGCTCTTTATTTTTGAAGGTGACTCTAGTGACTTAAGCAACTCTATGAACAGAATGTGTTATCTGCAGTCCTTTCTGCAATGATTATACTTGTAATAATAGTCACTTTTAAAAACTCAAATATGACCATTTGGAATATTCACTTGTATTTGAATTTGTTTGATTTTAGTTGTTAGTTTGTGTCATTAAATGGTCAAGTTCTTACTTGGTTTCTCCTCTAGAAATGTTGGAGGTGAAGGAAGCAGAGTATTTTCAACTCTAATAATATTTGTTTAGTGTTTGCTCTAGCACTGTATTAGGTGCCCTGAGGGACACAAAAGAAATTAGTGACTTAGCCCCTCCTTTCAAAGGATGGTGAGATGACACATGGGATAACTAGAGACCAATGCTAAATTAAATACAATTATGTGCCAAAATTTCTGGAAGTATAAAAAGCAGTCAAAGGAAAAAATTGTGTCTGATAGAATTATAGGAGAGTTTATTTATACACACAGACACACATATGTGTGTGTGTTGTTGTTGAGTTGTCTGTGACCTTATTTGTGACCTTATTTGGAGTATACTTGACAAAGATACTGGAGTGATTTGTTATTTCTTTCTCCAGATCATTTTATAGGAACTGACTTGGTTAACCTGACTTGACAAACCTGACTTGGCCAGCCTCACACAGCTAATAAACTTCAGAGTCTAGATTTGAACTCACAAGGATGTGCTTTACCTTCTCCAAGACTGGCATTCAATCCATTGTACCATTTAGTTGCCCATATAGTGGATTGATAGTAGGAATTAAATTGCTATAGCTTTTAATTAATATCATTCTATACCAATGGTGACCAGAGGGCACTTATACTCAACAATAATCTGTCATAGGAGTAACTTATCTTTTCTAGTTTGATATCCTGACTTGTAAGACTTAATGCCTCAGTAGCTTTACTTTGCCAGGGAATGGCTGGCACTCCTGAGTTAGGGATATCTTTTTCCCTTCAACATGTAGTTATGTCTGTGCTTGGCTCAGGCATTAATTAGTGGTGTGGTATGAAGTGTGTGAGTGTCCTTAAATACTTCAGGAATCTGTTATTTCATTTCATTACCAGTGGGTAATATACCAACAATATGCATTATTATCCCTATATACTTGTATAGATTGTTTTCATAAGCTGTTTTGGCTGAAAATCAAATAAACAAATTTTCCTCAGTGGATAGCTTTCTGGTACTGAACACTTTCACACTCAGACTGGTCCTTAGATAATAGATATATAGCATTTTGAGCTAGCCAACAAGCATGACCTAAACTTTTATTATGTGTCAGACATTATGATAAACTCTGGTATTGCAAAGGAAGGGAAAAATAGTCCTTAACTTCAAGAAACTCACTTTCTAAAGGGGAAGACAATGTGAATAAACTAGTGTATAAATTTTGGCACATACAAGAGATTATAAGGAGTATTTGGAAGATCATACAAGAGGAAACCCAGTAACAAGATGGAAAAAAATCTGTTCAAGATGAGGTTTCAGCCAAGACTTGAAGGAAATCAAGAAATCTGGAGGGAGAGTATTTCAGGTATGGAGATAGCTAATGCAAAGCCATGGAAAGAGGTGAGGGAATGGTATGTGCAAGAAATTTCAAGTAGGCCAAAACATAGTTGAATTGTAGAATACGTGGGACAGATAACAATATATATATATATATATATATATATATATATATTTTTTTTTTTTTTTTTTAATGGGAAAGACAATGAAGAACTAGAAATGCCAAGATGAAGATTTTATATTTAACCTTCAAAGGAGAACCACTAGAGTTTATTGAATGGGAATGAAAGTGATATGATCATACTTGAGCTTTAGGAAATTAACTTTAATATTGTAGCAGTGACAGATTGAAGCAGGCAGACCAAAAATTAGAAGGTTATTGCAATGATTAAGGCAAAAGGTAGTGAAGGTTGTTCTGTGATTGGAAAGAAAAAGATATGACATGGAAAAGATATAAATAACAAGACTGGACAAAGGATTACCTATAAAGAGTGAATTAAAGTGAGGAGTAAGGGATTATACTAAATTACTTTGGTTGCCTGGAAGGCTTGACTGTAACATAAAAGTTCTAGAGAAGGTTAGATCAGGGAGAAAAGATCATTCTGTTTTGAATATGTTTATTTTGAGATGTCTATGGGTCATCCAGTTGAGTTGTTCTAAAGGCAACTGGTATTATGGGACTATAGCTTAGAGAATAGGGCTACATATGGAGATCTGGGAACATCTGCAAATAGATTATAGTTGAACCCATGGGAGCTGATCAGATCAAATAAATTAATAAAAAGGAAGATGAGAAGATGGTCCAGGACAAAAATCTTTTTATATTTGTAGATTTGACAAAAATTTGCTTAACAGTAGCATGGAAAGAATAGTTAGCAAAGATGTAAATTTAATTGGGTACAGTTTATAACCCCTCTTCTCTCATGTGTTATGGCAGCATGTTTATCATAAAGATGTATTAATTCCCACAATATCTCATCAAGCCTCAGGAGTCCTTATTTGGAGCTTTGGTTTTATGTCTTGAACAATCAGGAAACTATGTCACTATGTCATTTGAGCGTTCGCTAGTACAATTCAGTCTACCTTTTCAGAGAAAACTAGCCTATGTGGCAGGGACCTTTCCATTTTAGTGAATGCTACTAATTGCTCAAATTAATGATATTTCCACTGTACCATGCTGTTTAAGATTCACTTAACTTTTCTGTATTAGTTTGAAAGAGTTTATTTCCTTAGATTATAGTTTTTAAAACAACTGAAAGCCTGGAACTGGCATGTTTTAATTCATAAATTAACAATGATAAAATTACCAAGTACTCAAACATATATGTAACATATAAACTTTCTTAAATGTATATAGTTAGTGAGAGCAAAGTGTATGGAGATCCAGGAAAGAAAGGATGGGCAGTGAGCTAAAAGGAGAAAAAGGAGCAAAATGTAATATGCATATCCTAAAAGGAGAGATTATCTTGAAAAAGATTATCAACATTTTCAAATAAATTCAATGGTAGACATATCCACACATACTATCTATTCCCAAATTCTTTTTCAGTACCTATTATATGCAAAGAACAATTGAATTGCTTTTAGGGCAACCAAGATTTGTGAGAGAATGAATTTTTAGTCTGCTGAATAGCACATCAAAAAAAAAATTGCAAATGTTGTAATAATGGCAATTTAAGGATGTTTGTTAATTGCCTAAAATGAATTTAAGGTAACAGTATTGTAGATATAATTGATGCTGGTAAAGATTATATTTTACTTTGAGGATGCTTAGATCTGAAATCAGTTTACAGAGAAGAACACAATATAAGGTTAGCTAGTTTCCACAATGATCAGAGGCAGAAGTGTTTTTCATCCACAAATGGAATGCCTTCACACACTACTCAGTTGTATTTCCCTTCTTCCAATTGCCTCCATTGCTTGTAACCTTGACTGAACTCTTCTCTTTCTTCTTATCTATAAATTTGCCTGTCTTCACTCCCACAATATAGACTATTTATGGCATTGCTCCAGCCTAGTCTCTAAATTCTGGATTATATCCACTATCATCTAACAAGTGGCTCCTGAAAAAGGAGTTAGACTGATTCTTTGAGTTTTTTCTTGCTTCCAAGACTCCACCCAAAAGTCTGGCTTCCTATTAGATCTTATTAAAACTGTGTATCAGTGCACTATACCAGGTTTCCCTTCCCCCACTCCTATTCTTTAAATGAAACTGCTCAGAGACCTCATTACTTTTTCTGCTTTCGACTCTGTATCTTCTTCAACAGCATCCCAAATGACTGAAACAACCTCCTTCACTTTGTCAATTAGGGTGAGGAAGCCTACCTTCCCCTAGACATTGCTGTCAAACAATTTCCCCAATACAGTTCACATTTTTTTAAAAAAAGAAAAATATAACTTTCTCCACAAAATACATATTTTTGAAAAACATCTGTCATGCTTATTTAAGGAGGAAGCTGCTAGAGGTCAGGGCCAGCATTTTCTGTATATCCACTACATGCTGTTACCAAATAAGCAATTAGTGAATGAATGATAGCTTCTTCGTCAAACTATATGCCTCTAGTAATTTAATAATATAGTTTAAAACTAACTTGTATGGTTTGAAGACCTATATAATCCAAATCAAGTGAGCTTTTTACAGTTTTCCCAAATCACTTTCTCTTGATTAGCAGTCACAGAGATTTCTAACACTTTGAAGGTTCTTAACTAGCATCCGCTTAACTAGCATTAAAAAAAAAAAAAAAAAAAAAAAAAGTTACAAGTTGCACAAATTGTCAAATGTTGGTGAGGAAGGAAAGAATAATGACAGTGTATATGGAACACAAGTATATTTGCCTATCAATTATAAGAAAATATCATTGTATAATATTATAAAATTTTAAACAGAAATGGGGGGGCATTGACATAAAAACAATCCTTTTATGAAAAGAACTCATCCTATCTTGTGGTAACTTCCCCAAATGCATTAAAATGTGATAAAAAATATATTTTCATGTGACTTTTCAGAAATTTGTCTATTGTTTAAATAAGATATACCTCTAGAATCCCACCTAAATCACTCTTTTGATCTGGGAACTTATCTGGCACCTGATTTTCTCCCCCAGTATAGTTTACTCATCTGGATTTCTTGGAGGAGATTTACAATGGAGGTAGTAGAAATATTTCATATGATCATTTTTATAGGTTTTTTTTCAAATATCCTATAATGACAGTTTTGTTTAGTAATTAGTTTGTTAAATATATTAAACATTTAAGTATATACATGGAAAGTATAAATTTTTAAAGAAATGACTCATAAATTGAATTAATTCTCCTCTTCATTGACTTTTTAACATCTGGAAAATCATTTCTTAGTTGTTTCTTAGAGATAATTAAATGACTTTGGAATTCTAAACAAAGGCCTGTATACTTGCTCCTTAACCAACTATTTTGAATTTTCTAATCTGTTCTATTCAATCAAGTCTCTCATCTCTCTTGGTTTAATATTCCTGGATCAGAAATTAGCTGGGCTTTTCAATCTAGAAACTCCCGATGCTGTAATTATTTTAAAACTCTGTTAAGAACACACATTAACTCATGTATTACTGAAATCTTTGTATAAATTTTGAGTGTATTCCTGTCAAGAGGCAAGGGGATGGACTCTTTTAGTTAGTTCTCATTCCTAGAGCACAACAACTGGAGTTCTTCATTATTTTCATTAAGACATTTTGTCATTTTCAAAGGGAGAAAATGAACCAAGTTTTTCTGAAGTAAATTTCATTTTCTTTTCTCAGATAACAGTCAAAAACACTTTTGATTCAAGTATTTTTGAAAAAAACAAAACCCTTTGGATGAATAAGTGAATAGTTACTCAAAATGTCTAATATTATTTTTTAATAGTATAAGCATCCCTAGGTTTAGAAAGACTTTATATCCTAAAAGTTAGTTTTAATGTTGGTAGAAACATGATCAGGATTCATCTTCCCATATAACCATTAAGGTTAAATGCAAAACCATTAAGATTAGTTAATCAATTAATGTACCTGAAAGACAATAAAGGAAGGAGTGTATGAAGGACTGAACTAAATAGTATTACTGAAATTTAGCACCATTTATAGCCACATGATTTTAAGAAAAGGCTTGGAATTCCCACTAGAGGTGCTAGGAGCAGTTTCATTCCAGTCTGGAGTAAGGCCAAAGCAAGATAATGTGGGTGGGGACAATACATTTCAGGAGCTTTTTGTGTTGTGAGGAGGATCTGGCATTATGAAAGTAGTATGATGGGCTAACAAATTATGTCACAGATCCTAGGATGAGAAGTAGACTTTAGAGCTCTGATTAGGAACATGTAGGAAGATGTCAGGATCCAGAGGAAGTAATAAAAATGGGATGAGATTTATGCTTTTTTCCTCCTTTTGTATTTCCTTTCTAATTTTCTCTTTGAAGAAAGAGAGCTTGTGTCTCCCACCTCTACCACATAGAAAAAGATGGATTTTTTTCCCCTTCCAGTCACTTTTTCCCTTCCCACCTTCTCTTTTCTCTTCATCTCCTATAGATGAAGCTGATATTTTGATTGCAGGGTAGAGATAGGTAGTTGTGTTTTTATCCTCTTCTAAATATTTAATGTCATAGCCTGGATTTTCTATGGTGACCGCAGGGGAGTTGGAAGAGGGAGTGGGAATTTTTGTAATGCACCTGCTGGTTGCACCTTATAAAACTGCATGAGTTTAAGGAATAGGGTTAGGGACATGGATAGGAATTGAAGAAACTTCCAGATGAGGAAGTTCTCTCTGCCAATCCAGAGAGTTTCTTTGTCATGAATGGAAGCTAAGCAGAGCCATAGTTAACACGCTGGATCTGGAATCAATAAGACTTGAGATTAAATTTGTCCTTAGACACTTACTAGCTCTAAGATTCCTCTATCTGAATCAGTATTTTTTAATAGGAAAGTAGGTTATTAGGAGGATAAAATGAGATAATATTTGTAAAATGATTTACAAACCTTTAAGTATTTAGACAAATATTAAGCTAAATGTTGTTCAATAAAATATGTCTCAATATAATTTTAAAAATTTAAATATATATATATATATATATCTCAAACATCTAAAAAGGCACTGTACTAGGCACAGATGAAGATACTGAGATAAATAATTTAAGATATCCTCAGGATTTTTGGATATATTGGGGAAATGAGATATATAATTAACAAACATACTAATCACATAACCCACATGGTATTGGAAGGTTATTGCAATAATTAGTGTAAACACAGAAACCCCATAAGTGCTGATGAATATAGATCTTATGCTAGTAGAATCAATAAAATTTGGCATCTGATTGGATATGAAGGATGAGGAAGAGTGAGGAATTAAGAATGAAACTGTTAGGAATCTAAGTGACTGGAAGGATGATGGTACCCTTTCAGGAGATTGGATAGTTAAGAAGAGGGTTATATTTTACCAAAATTCTAAGGAAAATGTTGATTAAAATAAATGACCAGTCAGTCAACAAGTATTTATTTGGTGCTTACTTTGCGCCAGAACTTGTTCTTAACAATGGGGATACAACAAGAGGCAAAAAAGATACTGATCTCAAAAAAGCACACATTCTAATGGGAGATAATATGAATCTTTAAACCCAGTTCATCTCCTAACCCACTGGACTAAGCTAATGCTTGTCCATGTTAGAGATACCACCACTCTTGTGTCCTCTTCCTTTTACTGGATGAATTCCTCTTCAGACTTTCCATTTGAGGCAATATCCAGGCCAGAATTGCTCATTTCAAAAATGGCTCAATCCATTTCTACTCTGACTATTTTTCTACTTTGCCATCACTAGGGTAATTTCAATATACCCCCCAATTTCCCCCTCCCCCCAAAATAACAAGATTGTATTCATTTATTAAAATTAAAGCCCAATTGGGGATAGGAATATTTCTTTTTCTCCCATTCATATTGTCAAGGCTTAGCACAATACCATATATTTGTGTGTGTGTATGTATATAATCTCAAGTGCTTAAAAATGTTTTATCTAAGTTCTAATTTAGGATCATACAATATACATATGGAATGGACAAAAGGAAACCTTAGAGGGGAAGATTGTAGCAGCTAGAATAACCAGGAAAGACCTTTATAAAGGTGGCATTAGAGATGAATCTTGAAGCAAAAGATTCTAAGAAGTAGAGGTGATAAGGAAGAACACTTGAGAAGTTATTTATATGACTTTTAAAAATTATGTGAATTTTATTTAAAAAGTCAATTGGAAAATTATACTTTAAAGCAATTATATGTGATTATATTTAAAGGCATTTTTCTAAAAGAGACTACAGAAAGTATTAGAATGATTGCAAGAAAGTCAAGTTTAGGTAGTTTTGATTTGTTAAATTTGGAAGAGAATAAATACATGACATTTCAGATGAGGCCACATTCTTTTGACATGGCATTTTCCATTATTGTAGGAAAAGTGGAGATGAAAGGATGTGAAGAGAGAAAATATTGGCCACTATGTATAGTTAGTCCATATTTAATTTGGGTTGATTGATTCTTACACTTAGCAATAGGTAAATTGATGAGAAATTTATTGAGAATGCACTTGTAGGAAAGGACAAAGTGGTTAGGTACAATGGGAAATTAGAGAAATTGTTAATAAATTATGCTGAAAGCTTGAAATTGAATAAGAAGGATAATGATGGAGTAATATCTTTCTCAAAATCTGGCATTAAGACTGATGAGATGATCATGTTTCACTTCTCACCTTTGTCTTGGTGATTTGATATGCTACTTCCATAACATGTTATAAAAAACATGTTAAACAGACTTAATACAATAATCCCCCAAATTCTAATTTAAATAACTACTTAATATTTATTTAGGGCATTTCCTTTACATAGTAGACCATTTCTATTTCTTTCAGACTTTGAGATCTGAGAAAGAAAGCATCTTGCCTGCTATGCAAATAATTTAGATAAGACCATACTCATATGGGACATGAATAATTCCCTTTTTAATAGCAACAAAATTATCCAAATATCCAAGTATCTTTTTTTATCCTTTATCGTGTTCCAGTCACTAACCTTCCCACCTCAGCTCCCTCCTCTTCTTGTCTTAAGGAAGGTAATAGAGGAAGGAAATAAAAGCCAAATTTCTTATGAGAAGAGAAAGAAAGTAAAGAATCTATGCCAGTTGTAGAATCTGCTTTGAGACTGAGACAAAAGTCAAAGAGATTTGCTTTCACTTGGAAAGCAGATGAATGATTTCAGGTAGTGTTGTGACCGGTTTGCATAGCTCTGGTTTACCCTGTTGTGTTGGCTTGAGTTCTTTTCAGTTTGCTCAGGTGAAAATGGGTCAGAGAAAGATGATGAAGCCTCTGGTAAAGCTGAGCTCCCTGGGAGTTGGCTGCCTCCTGTCAGCCCTGGAATACTTTGTGGGCCAAAGCAATTGCAGAGAATCCAGCTGATCATTGCATATATATATATGATTTCTTTTTCTTCTCTCAGATTTTAAAATTATGTTTGTCTTTTTGTCTTTTCTCTTTCTTGCAGGTACAAAGATCACAGGTTTCATTTGATTACATTTTGGTTTTCTGGTTAGGTCACTTTGCTCCATATGACTATTTAGAATTTGCACATTTGTTTTATTTTAACATGTCCACTGCTAAAAGTTAATATCTTTTCCTTTTATTTTCACTGACTCAATGTCAGAGGACATAACATTAATAGAAGTCAGTCTTGTCTATTACCTTTCTAGGAATACACTTTTAAACCCTGTTAGGAATTATAATCCTTTAGTTAAAGGTCAGATGCCATCCTTTGCTGTGCCTGCCTATAGTAAGCAGGAAGTTTTTCATTCATATCCCTTTTTTTTATCATTCATCTCTTTGAATGTAAATTGAGTTTGATTTAAAGTGACATCATATTCACCTCCCATCTAGTGAGTAAATCCCATCAACACTTCTTAATCACCTATAATGTAAAAGATATATATATATATATATATATATATATTCACAATAAATGACATTTTTGAGTATAAGAGATGTTTCTAGTTCCTTGGGGGAAAAGAAACTATATGAAGTAATTATGGTTTTTTTTATAATATACTTGAGCCTATTATATCACTGCTTTCAAGGGCTAAGCTGTTAAACTACATTATGGAGGATATAGTCTTAAAATATTCTTAAGTTCTTTTATTAAAACGTATGGGAATCCAAAACAAGTAATATTTTAAAACAAATTCTTCTATTGAAAAATGTGTTTAATTGCTAAAATTTAACTATATCATAATAAATAAGCATATCCTATACCATTTCATATAGAACTCTGAAGATCTTTTGTTAGTGTTTATTTTATTTTAATAGTATTTTTCCAATCATATTCAAAGCCAATATTTAACATTAAATTTCTTTTCTTTTGTATTGTATTTCTTTTGTATTGCATTCCAAATTTTGTCCCTCCCTCCTTTACTGCTCCCTCCCTAAAATGGTAAGCAATTTGATATAGATTATATATATGGAGTCATATGACATTTCCATATTAGTCATGTTGTGAGAGAAGTAATAGGCCAAAAGTGTGGGGGAAAAAAAACATAAAAAAAAAGGAAAATGAAAATAGTATGCTTCGAGCTGAATTCAGACCTCATCAATTGAATTTGGATATCTTTTCCATCATGAGTCCATTAGTCTTGAATCATTGCATTGCTGAGAAGAGCTAAGTTATTTATACTTGATTATCTCACATTGTTGCTTTTACTATGTGCAATGTTCTTCTGGTTCACACTTTACTTTGCATCAGTTCATATAAAAAAGCCTTTCCAGGTTTTACTGAAAGTCTTTTAAAATTTTTTCATGAGTGGTTTCATGAGACAGTTTCGTTGCTAGCAATATTTCTCCCAAAATTATTAAATGATAATTCACTAATACAGTTCTTTATATGTTATCTTATTGGAATCTCATAACATCCATGTGAGAAAGGTATTATATATACTATTATTCTTGTTTTATAGATGAAGAAACTGAGTCTCTATGGGGTTGTGTCTTGCCTGTAGTTATGTGACTAGAAAGGGTCACTGTACTTGAAACTAGGTTTTCTGACTCCAAGTCTAGCACTCTATAATAATAACATCTCCTTATTCCCAACAAAAAACCCTCAATAAGGAACAGACATGTTTTGTGTATCAACATATAGGGAATATGTATGCTGGAGTCATATAGAGGAGCAATTTATGATTCTGGGCTAGGAAAGTCAAGATTCTTGAAGGCAAGAACTGCTTTTATTTTTCTTTGTGTTCCTGGTGATTAGCACAGTCCATGACATATAGGGAGTGTTTAATAAATCCTTATTGAAAGATTGATTCTATTGATTTTATCACACTACTCTTTGCTAGAACTGCTCCCTTCTGATTCTTGTATCTCCATTCCACCTGATTTTTAGTCATCTAGCATTCTTCAGGGTTATCAAATACTTTGTCCAACACCTACTCTAAGTGTTATCATGGTAAGCCTTTCTTTTTCAGGATTAGACTAAACTGTATCTCTTTCAGCCTCCACAAAGTTATAGTCTTTGGTTGAGGTGCTATCTTTAGGGTCACCTGATATTCTATCATCTATCCATGAAGGATTGGAATAGTGCTATGGTTATTAAATCATTCCCCATTAAATAAGAACTACAGATCTTCTCATTTAGCCTCTTAACCTCCAAATTGTGAAGATCCTTTTCAGTCAGTGCCTATGAAGACCTCCCCTCTGCTGCTAAATCTGAAGTCATACCTGTTCCTTTTAATTTTCTCCTTGCCTCTATTTTCCCTTCTGATATTTCAAATAAAATATAATTTAACTAATGATCAGAAAGTCGTTTTTATGTTTATTTTTAATGTACTCCCCCATCTCCATCTTATATCCCATCAATAGAAAGTAATCCTAGACATCTCTCTCTTCTAAAATAGAAAAGCAGAAGAGTAAAACTACAGAAAGGAAACTACTTTCAACCTTCCACCTCTGTGCCTCAGTGATCTACCTTTTCATATGTAAATCCCAAGGGCTGAGCTTTTGGAAATGGCAAAAAGTCTAGAGACTTTTGCTCTATAAGCAACAGATCATAGTCTGGTCTTTTCTCTACATTCTTTGCATAGATTAAACTTCTGTTTTCCTCAACCACTTTTATCCTAGCAATATTCTTTACCTTTAGAGCTTTTGGCCAGACTAATTCCATCTCTAATTCCATCAATATATTACAAGGCAAACTGTTTTTATACTCAATTATTTTGGGAAAGACTCATTTTGCCATGACTAAATCACTTCTAAGATATCAAGATCCCATATTTATGTAATTATTTTCACAATTTCTCTACTTTAAAAAGAGGAACAAGTAGATTATCTACTTTTCCTGATACTTCTTTTCACTTATTAGAGTAAAAGGCAGTATGAGTTAGTGGAAAAAGTCTTGGGTTATGGAAAGAGTCCAAAGACTTGAGTTGAAATCTATTTCATTACTCACTAATCTTTGACTTTGTACAAATCACTGAATATCCTTGAATTCCCCATGTTTCCCCACCTGTAAAATGTAGATAATAATTCTTGAATTATCTATTTCCAGGGTTATCTGGAGGATCAAGCTAAATACTTTGTCACAATAAAACACATATAGATGTGACAGTAGTAAGACTGACAGTATTTGAAGAATGATTAATATTCATTTTCTGCTTTTATAGAATTAGATGGTTTAAGTTGATTTAACTGGGTCTGATTCAAATAAGAACTGTCTTATATCTTTACTTAATTCCTGGAAAAGTTTGTAAAACATTTTGTTTTGTTTTTCCCTTTGACAGAACATCCTGTTCTTGTTGCAGTTTCAAATTCCTTTGGCCTGGTTTATAGAGGAACATATTGCCCTTTTCTCCCAGCTCAGCTATGAGTTCTTGTAAGGGTCAGTTTTATTCCTAATGTATTATCTCATAGGAGGAGGAATATTGGTCAGTGGTTTCAAGCTATTTCAGTAAGTTGAAAATTTAGTGAAATAAATCATTAAGATGCCTTGGTCAAGATGAAAAAGGGCAGTAACCAAAGGTCAATGAATACCTGCTACTTATTGGCTTATTTGTGTTATTTCTTTCATCAATTATTTATTATTGTCTATGTTGAAAGCACTATTCTAAGTTCCATGAAGAATTCAAAGAAGGCTATAACCTGGGCTGGCTTCTTGGAGCTTATCTTTTAACATAAAAGTAGACCAACTACCTCCTAAAGGCCAAATCCCAAATGCTATCTTTGACTTATTTTTGCATAGCTGACACTAAGCATGATTTAAAAAGATATTTTAAAATATGATAAAAATTTGTTTTAAAATATTTTTTAAAAATTCTTATTTGGCGGTGGGGAGCATACAAAAATAGGCAGGATAGATTTGGCCATAGTTTTCCAACTTTTGATCTAACAGAAGAGAGATGTATATAAGATACAATTGTAGAAAGTTGATTATGGGAGTACAATAATAACTTTATTCTTCAAAATGCTACAGAAGCCAAAACATAGTAACTTGAAAATTATTCAGGAAATTGTTTTGTGGTTCTGATTGTATGGGGGATGAATCTCCAAATCTAACAATCTCAGAAAACATGAAATTGAGATTATCCTAGAAATGTGTCATGATTTTTACTTGAATTCAACAAATCCTTATTGAAAAACTATTATGTACAAAACTATGTAGATACAAATACCAAAAAGGAAAGTCTTTTCTCTCAAGGATCCCTAAGAGAACTTACTGAAAAAGCTTTCTCTTCACCCGATCTAGCATAGATATGGAGATAAAAAGGAAGATGGAAGGTGGACCCAAATGGGCAATCTTAAATTTTAAGATTAGAAGTAATATTCAGATATTGATTAGTCCATCTCTCAACATTTATTTATTTATTTATTTATTTATTTTTGGTATTTTAATGGTTTTTATTTACCAGATATATGCATGGGTAATTTTACAACATTGACAATTGTCAAACCTTTTGTTCTAATTTTTCCCCTCCTTCCCACCCCCCCAGATGGCAGTTTGACCAATACATTTCAATTATGTTAGAGTATAAATTAACTACAATATATGTATACATGACCAAACAGTTGCTTTGCTGTACAAAAAGAATTGGACTTTGAAATAGTATACAATTAGCCTGTGAAGGAAATCCAAAATGCAGGTGGACAAAATTAGAGGGATTGGGAATTCTATGTAGTATGGTTCATAATCATCTCCCATAATTCTTTCGCTGGGTGCAGCTGGTTCAGTTCATTACTGCTCTATTGGAACTGATTTGGTTCATCTCATTGTGGAAAGTGGCCACATCCACTCTGATGGAAGTGGATATCTTCAACATAAAGAAGATCCAACTCATTTCCAGTTGATCAACGATGGACAGAAACAACTACACCCAGAGAAGGAACACTGGGAAGTGAATGTAAACTGTTAGCACTGCTGTCTATCTACCCAGGTTACTTATACCTTCGGAATCTAATACTTAACGTGCGACAAGAAAATTGGATTTACACACATATATTGTATCTAGGTCACACTGTAACACATGTAAAATGTATGGGATTGCCTGTCATCTAGGGGAGGGAGGGGAAAATTTGGAAAAATGAATACAAGGGATAATGTTATAAAAAAAAATTACTCATGCATATATGCTGTCAAAAAAATTTATAATTATAAAATTAAAAAAATAAATTAAAAAAAGAATATGAGAACAATAAAATCCACAATATTATATAATATAAAAAAAAAAAAAGAAAATGGACACATCCATCAGAATTGATCATCATATCTTATTGTTGTTGAAGTTTACAAAAATTTCCTGGTCCTGCTCATTTCATTCAGCATCAGTTCATGTAAGTCTCTCCAGGCCTTTCTGAAATTATCATGTTGGTCATTTCTTTTTTTTTTTTTTTTTGACAGTACATATGCATAGGTAATTTTTTTTTTTTTTTTACAACATTATCCCTTGTACTCCCTTCTGCTCTGAATTTTTCCCCTCCTTCCCTCCATCCCTTCCCCTAGATGGCAGGCATTCCGATACATATTAAATATGTTATAGAATATCCTAGGTACAATATATGTGCAGAACTGAATTTTGTTGTTGTTGTTGCAAAGGAAGAATTGTATTTGGAAGGTAAAAATAATCTGGGAAGAAAAACAAAAACAAAACAAAACAAAACAAAATGCTCACAGTATACACTCATTTCCCATTGTTCCTTTTCTGGGTGTAGCTGATTCTGTCCATCATTGATCAATTGGAATTGGATTAGCTCTTCTCTGTGTTGAAGATATACACTTCCATCAGAATACATCCTCATACAGTATACAGTTGAAGTGTATAATGATCTCTTGATTCTGCTCATTTCACTCAGCATCAGTTGATGGAGTTAAGTCTTTCCAAGCCTTTCTGTATTCCTCTTTCTTATAGAATAATAATATTCCATAACATCCATAATTTACCCAACCATTCTCCAATTGATGAGCATCCGTTCATTTTCCAGTTTCTAGCCACTACAAAAAGGGCTGCCACAAACATTTTGGCACATACAGGTCTCTTTCCCTTCTTTAGTATTTCCTTGGGATATAAGCCCAGTAGTAGCACTGCTGGGTCAAAGAGTATGTACATTTTGACAACTTTTTGGGCATAATTCCAGATTGCTCTCCAGAATGGTTGGATTCTTTCACAACTCCACCAACAATGCATCAGTGTCCCAGTTTTCCCACAGCCCCTCCAACATTTATCATTATTTGTTCCTGTCATCTTAGCCAATCTAACAAATGTGTAGTGGTATCTCAGAGTTGTCTTAATTTGCATTTGATCAATAGTGATTTTGAACACTCTTTCATATGAGTGGAAATAGTTTTAATTTCATAATCTGAAAATTGTCTGTTTATATCCTTTGATATTGGTCATTTCTTACAGAACAATAATGGTCCATAACATTCATATACCACAATTTATTCAGCCAATCTCCAATTGATGGGCATCCATGTAGTTTCCAGTTTCTGGCCACCACAAAGAGGGCTGCCACAAACATTCTTGCACATACAGGTCCCTTTCCCTTCTTTAAGGTCTCTTTGGTATACAAACCCAGTAGCAACAGTGCTGGGTCAAAGGGTATGCACAGTTTGATAACTTTTTGCATCTCTCAATATTTAGGATGAAATTAATTTTTTAAAAAAGAAATTATTATCTTTAATGCCTTTGACTATTTTTAGTATCTCTTATTACATATTAACAAGCTTCTTCTTTACTAACAAGTTCATCTTGCTATAACACGAAACACTTTCCTTTTGTTCTAACCTTATTGAAGCTGGTAAAGCAACCTGCTTTCTGCATAATATTAATCTTTCATGGACTTGAATGATTGAAATAATAGCTACTTAATGAATTGAGATCTGCACTATTGAAGGAATAGCTATACTGATGAAGCATAGATCCAAGGATGTGAATAGCTTGAAAACTGTTCAATTTCTATTTAAATACTATTATTCACTGGGGAAAACAAAGCAAAATAAAAAAAAAAAACAAACACACAAAAAATCCAAATCAAACAAACCAAAAAACCTCTTCACATTTCATGTAGGTATTATTTAACCATTTTTTTCCTGGACACTGTTAAGAATCTTATTTTTGTTAATTGTTACAGAATTATGTACACTCAAAAGTATTTTGGCAATACTGATTTATGTTTGGTATACAATTCAATTAGATTTCTTATTGTTTTGTTGATTCCCCTCTCCCCCTCCCCAGCTTCTTGATGTTCAAGTGTTTTGTTTTCTCCCTAAATTGATAAATTTTCTCATCTTAGTCTTTTTTATTTTTACTATTTTTAAAAATGTCATTTCATGTTGAAATTCAATTACATCCTGATACTATCCCCCACTATTCTAATACCAATGGATGTAATCCCTGAATTTGAATGAGAACAAGTCAATTCACCTCTATGTGCTATCTTGCCTTGTTTATAAGAAGATGGAGTCTTATGAGTTATCTCTAACATTCCTTCTAGGTCTAATGTCCTATACAATCAGACATTTTTCTTTTATCAAATGTGAAAGTATTTAAATGGTACTTGACCTAAAACTTAGAGAAAACTATTCAATGTACTCTTTTAATACCAAATCATTAGTAACTTACTCTTTCAAAGATGCAGTTTAGCCATCTGCTTTCTGTAGTACTTATGAAATTCAGATTTAAAACATTTGATAAAAGCAAAGTATAGTAGAAAAAGTGTTAGATCAAGTTGTACTTCTGCTACTTTTTTTCTGCTTTTGTAAAGTTGATCAAGTTACCTTCTGAGCCTCAATTTTCTCATCTGTAAAATTAAGGGATTTGTTCATATGATTTTGAAGGTCTTTTCCAGATCCAAATATATTATTCTATGCTTTCATGAATATTGCTTCCCAACTGAAGAGATATTAAGTAATTGAAATAATATTATGTTGCTTTCTGGAAATAAATTATATTTTTGAGTTTATTTTGACTGATAGGAAAAAAAAAAAAAAAAAGGAGAGTCAAGTGGGTTATTTTTTTTTAATGAAATGTTTTCTCCCCCTGCTCATTCAGTAGTCCAAATACAAAATTTAACACTAGAGAACATTATGTGTATTTCTGACATTCCCATGGGGACCTTGGGCTCATAAACCATTGAATGGATTATATAATGCTGCATAAATGCTGTATTTTTCATCTGACAGACATAATCTTGATCCTATATTTTTATGTTACCTAACTGTTTCAGAATACCACTTTTGAAGTAGCCCATCAAAATGGAAATTGCTTCTAAAGCATGTGGCAATAAATACTGGTCAAGGCTTTCTGTAATTCAGATGGTTTCCAATTTTGAACCTTTGGTTTATGGAATTTGGGAGGATTTTTTGTTTTGTTTTAAAAGATATTATCAGTATTGCCTTGTAATATTGTAGCATAATTTTAATTTCTGCTAACATGTCTTAATCATGTCTTTTTTTCTTCTTGGTATTAAATTTACTATTCTTTATGCCTAGTTAATATCTAAAAATTAATTGTCCATTGAGACAGATATGCTAAGATATGTGGTAGAAATATAAAATATGCCTCCAGGGACTATATAGATTGGTGCTGAAATTCAAAATAATTATGAAAATGTACTTTGTTATAGGATATGTGGAAAACTGTCAAGGTGGGATGGATGAATAAAAGATCATGGACAAATGAACTGGTTTCAAAGCTTTTCTACCAATTTCCCCACCCCCCATTTTTGTTATGTGATTAAATTTGGATAGAGATATTTTCATATAATACCTAAGGGCTTCCTTCTTTTATATCTTTTTGTCAATATATCAGTATCCTGACAGTATTTCAGTTTTTCCTTTACATCTTTTTTTCCTTTAATCTTTTTTTTTTTTCTTTATCTTATGAAAGCACACTCAATTTTGAATAAATTCTTTGCCTTGGTCTCTGGTATAGCTTTTCTGTACCGTTTGCTTCTTTACCCCAAACTCAATAGGTCTAAAATGGAATTGATCTTTTTTTTCTCTCATCTACCACCCACTAAAATACAGCATTAAACACATCCACACACATGTGCGCACACACCACCCACTCTTATATAATTTTCCCTCTTAATTTTTTTTTGTTCTCTCACACAACCATTTTCTTTTTTCTTTTTTTTATTATAACTTATTATTATTATTTTTATTATAACATGATATATGCATGGATAATTTTTCAGCATTGACAATTGCAAAACCTTTTGTTCCAACTTTTCCTCTCTTTCCCCCCATGTTAAATATGTTAAAGTATAAGTTAAATACAATATAAGTATACATGTCCAAACAATTATTTTGTTGTACAAAAAGAAATCGACTTTGAAATAGTGTACAATTAGCCTGTGAAGGAAATCAAAAATGCAGGTGTACAAAAATAGAGGGATTGGGAATTGTATGTAGTGGTTCATAGTCATCTCCCAGAGTTCTTTCACTGGGTGTAGCTGGTTCAGTTCATTACTGCTCTGTTGGAACTGATTTGGTTCATCTCATTATTGAAGAGAGCCATGTCCATCAGAATTGATCATCATACAGTATTGTTGTTGAAGTATATAATGATCTCCTGGTCCTGCTCATTTCGCTCAGTATCAGTTCATGCAAATCTCGCCAGGCCTTTCTGAAATCATCCTGCTGGCCATTTCTTACAGAGCAATAATATTCCATAATATCCATATGCCACAATTTATTCAGCCAATCTCCAATTGATGTGCATCCACTTAGTTTCCAGTTTCTGGCCACTACAAAGAGGGCTGCCACAAACATTCTTGCACATACAGGTCCCTTTACCTTCTTTAAAATATCTTTGGGATATAAGCCCAGTACTAACATTGCTGGGTCAAAGGGTATGCACAGTTTGATAACTTTTTTTTTTTTTTTTTTTTTTTTTTTTGAGCATAGTTCCAAATTGCTCTCCAGAATGGCTGGATGTGTTCACAATTCAGCCAACAATGTATCAGTGTCCCAGTTTTCCCACATCACCTCCAACATTCTGCATTATCTTTCCCTGTCATTCTAGCCAATCTGACAGGTGTCACACAACCATTTTCTTCATCATTCATGCTAGAATCCTTATAATCATTTTGGGGCTTATCCCTTTCCTTTATTTGATATAACCCAGAAATCATCAAATTCTAATTGTCTTACAGAAATAGCCTCCATTTTCAATAAAATCATTTCAGTCTAGATTCTTATTATCTTAGGTTTGGATTTCTGAAACAATCTCCTGTTTGGCCTTCCTAGTCTCTTTCCCTTCGCCTTGCCAAGAAATATATATGAACATACTATTTGTAAGTGACCAACATACTCATCTTCATTTGATTCTTTTGTCATGACATTTCTTTGATTTGTGGTATTGCCTGATTAAAAAACATTTATTATTTTCCTATTAATAATGATTCATAATTTTTGATCACCTCTTCAGTTTTCAAGGCTGTCCATAATCTAGCTCTTCTTCCCCTGCTGATCTCTTACAACATGCTAGGCTCATGTCTACATCTATGCACTTGCCAATTTTAACTTCACCATTCTAATGGCAATGCCTCTCTATCCTTTTAAGTTGTAATTCTTTGGAGACCAGCTCATTTTGTCCAAAATGCTATTAGTGACCACTTTGGCTTTTATTAGTCTCCCTCTCCTTTGAATTTCTTTAATACTTGACACTACTACTGAATTTAATCCTTATTTTTATTCTCATTATATTCTCACTGTTAGAAAAGGACTTTAGATCATTACCTAAATTTTTTACATCACATAGTTGAAAATGGACTGACTCTGCAACCAGATAACCTCTGTGTGTCTGGTGATGACTACATTTATTACTTTCAGCAAGTTATCTAAATTCTGTAGGTCTCAGTTTCCTCATCTACAATATGAGGTTCCCCTATGTGAGTTCTGAGGTTTTTCTGTGGATCTACTGTAGAGCTTTTAAATTAATTTATTCCTTAAATGCTTTCTTTGTGCCAGGTAAAGTACTGGGTACTTGGAATACAAAGAAATAAATAAAATGGTCCTTTCTTTCAAGAAGCCTACATTCTATTGCATGTATATAAAAGAATATTAAGTATATACAAATTGAATTTTTTAATGATTGAAGAGACTAGAAGTTAGAGGTATGAAAAACATCATAGAAAAGTACTTGTATTGATCTTTGGAAGTTAGGGATTCTAAGAGGCAGAAGTGAGGTAGGATAGCATTCAAAACAGGAACAATACAGTACAAAAACAAGGAGGTGTGAAATTGAATATTAAGTGTGAGTAGGGCAAGTAGGCCAATTTGGCCATGTGCATGAAGAAGAATATATAGTAAGCTTTGAAAGGTGAAATTAAGCCAGATTGTGAAGAGTTTGAAATGTCCAACAGAGTTTACATAATCCAAACCAACTCCCTAATTTTATATATGGCAAAACTGACAATCAGTGTAGTGACTTGACCAAAGTCATTTAATCAATAATAGAAATATTGATTTCATTGTTTGCTTTATGTCTTTCCAACTGGATTATAAACTCATTTGAGTGCAGGATTCATGCCCTTGACTTCTTTTTTAACCCCACATAGTTAAGGACCTGCTGATTAAAAGAATTTAATAAATATTTGTTGATTAATTAATTATTTACTTAGTTGAATTTTCTCTTTTACTTTCACATATTGATATATATTTCATTTGAAATAGTCTTTGAGCAATAGCTTATTTGCTTGTATGATCCTCCCTTTAGTCTTAGAATAGTCCAAATAGCTACTTTGAAAATTAAGCAAAAAACTACTAAAGTGGATTAGCAAATTAGACTTAAAGAATATTTGTTGACCATTTCCTATATGTGAAATTATTTAGGTATCAAATTTCATGTTTACAATTTTTCTTATTATTAGTAGAGTTTACAACTGAATTTTCTGAATCAATTCACCAGCTCTATCATGGCCTCTTTCCTCCGCATTCCCCACCTCCCACCCCCAAATGCCATGGCTAGCGTGGTGGTCTTTCTGTTCATTTGCTTCTATAGAATCCAGTTATCCTATGGAGACTTTATATTTTCTACCTATTTGTAAACTTCATCTTTTACTATTTTTCCCTCTGCTGAAAAATGGAAATAATACTGAAAATAAAAGTGAATATATAGCAGAAAGTTGCATATATTGGGAACAAACAAACTATAACATTTCCAATAATGACCTATGCTCCAAAACTGATGAAAGAGAAACCACTGATGCACTGTCACCTCAAAAAAAAAAAAAGGAAATGGGAGATGCACATATATAAGTCCTTAAGGAATAACATTTGGATAGCTGGTGCTCTTTCATTAATATGTCCCATAATAGATGGACAATTTAAGGTCCCTTCTAAATCTAATCTCCATGTGAATAAAATTAAGGATTATATTAGATGGTGTACACTAAGGGAATTCAGAGGAAAAGGACATTGATGAAAGTCATAATGGTCAAATTGGGAAGTAGAAGGGACTTCAACAGTTATCTAGCCCAATCCCTTCACTTAAAAAGGAAAATGGTACCCAGAGAGGTTAAGTGATTTGTCCAAAAAGATACAAGTAGTAAGTAGCAGATCAGGGATTTGAAACTAGAATTTCTAGTTTTAGATCGAGTACTCTTTTCATTATTACTCACTTTTTCAACATGTTTTTCAATCACATAGTATATGTATTTATATAATATGTAATGTATGTACACACACCCATACATATATAAGATATGTGTGACACATAATTCAGATGTCTGAATCTTTAAATTTGGACCTTTAAAAGAGTGGCATATAGGGACAGCTAGGTGGCGCAATGGATAGAACACCAGCCCTCAATTCAGGAGGACCCGAGTTCAAATCTGGTCTCAGACATATTTTTCCAAGTGTACAGTTAAGTGCTACTGAAATGCTTTGGCTTTCATCTTTGATAAAAGTAGTATATTTGTCTTATAGGATTTTAGAACCAGAATTAATCTTAGAGATCAACTTGTCCAACCCTATCACATTACAGCTGAGGGAAACAGGAAATGAAGTTTTTCCTGAATTAAAATCAATTTCATATCTCACTGGGGATTGATTGGAAGTGGTGACAATGGAGGATATGGCTGATACTCAACATGAAAAGGTAGGAAGTAAGAGAAAAACAAATACTCCATTAGATCAAAAAATAAAAAAAAATTAGAAACAGATAATCCACAGGCTAGGGAAAAAAAAAAAAAGTATGTCTTTGGGGGAGAGTTCAGTGAACTAGTAACAAAATATAATCAGTTTTGTTAAAGTATTTTAAAGTGTGCATGATCTTGTTAAATACAACATTCAATGGGAAAGAAATAATTCTTTGATCTTGGTAGGATTCTTATCACTATTAATATTGTGTCCAAAAAGAATATAAAAACATTTTTAAGGGTTGGAAAATTAGACTTAATTAAGTATGGGCTGTTTTCCTAGTGGAGACAACTTGGTGTAAACAAGGTTTAGTGGGAGGGAGGGGAATTGGTATACTTTACTTTTAACCAACTAGACCTAGTGTTAATTATGCAGATTTAGCTAGATGATCTCTTCAACTTTACATCCAAAAAAAAAAAAAAATCTTCCGAAGAAAATGTTTTCATTCACAATGCCTTCTTGATTCCTTCATCTTGCTTCATTTTTTCCTGCTCCTTGGAAAAAATATTGTTAAAATTCCCATTATTTTAAGTGATACATATAATAAAAATAAGACCCTTTGGAATCATCTCGCATTTACTATGTATATATCAATATGGGGCTGTGCATATATAGGGAAAAACATACATACATACTAGATATTGTTATAATGAAACTGCTTCTTTAATATACAAACCAGAAACTTGTTATTTTATAAAACTGGAAAACATTCCAAAGATGCTACTTTTGTCTGTTTTTTTTTTTTTTTTTTTTTTTTTTTTTTTAATTCTTAGCAGCAATATGGCACAGTAGAAAGAGTACTGGATTTGGAGTCCAAGGACTTGTATTCTGAATCTGTCCCTGCCTCTTATTAAATTGTATCTTTAAATAGTTAGCAACTTTTCTTAAGCCTCAGTGTCCTTTCCTCTAATAATTAGACTGCGTGAGTCATAAGGTCTCTTTTTAACACTAATTCTATGATCTGCCATTGTGATAATAATATTTTATGCTGAACATTATTGCAAACAGATGCTAATGTGTATTCTCTTCATGAACCTAGATAGGAAATCAAACTTTTAATAATGTATTTTATTTTTTAAACTCACCAAATATTATTCAGATCATTGCTAATAAATGAGGTAAGAGATCAAGATAGGCAGTATTAATTTTAATCAACAACAAAAATAATTAAGATCATTTATTCTGAGATTAATGAAATGGCTTTAGTGAATCTATATAATTGTGTAAACTATTTTTCTAAGAAAATGAGAAAGATTTCCAATTTTCCTCTACCTTCTAATGAGAATAGTTTGCTTGCTACCTTCTGCATTACATGTAAATGTATAGATGAGTTTCTCTTACTCATCAAAGTACCACTTTCAGATGATGGTACTTGATGAATATTCTTAATAGCACTACAAAGATTTCTCCATCATGCCACAGAAGGCCTTCTTCAAGAGCTGAATATACATTTAATGAACATTATAACAATTATAGTACTACTAGAAATGTTTTACCTATGATCTACCTTAGAGATTTTGTCTGGGATACAGTTATCATGAATATAAATAATTTGAAATTCATTTCCATTTCTATGGAGAATGCTTTCTTTCTGAATACAGGCTAGATGTAAGTCAATATTTTCTAATGGCAAGAACAAACATACCCATCTAGTACAAATTTTAAAATAATTTGCTGAAGTGATTCTGGAGAAAAGTTTCCACCATTTAAAATAGCATAGTGTCTATTACTCAAATGCTTTTGCAAACTTCATAAATATTTTACTTTTGAATTTTGAAATAAAGATCTTTGGAATTGTTGGATCATGTTGAAGTAGTATAAAAAAAAAAAACTTCTAAGAAACAATATTCTTGAACAGTTTTCCATGTGTTTTTCTGTAATGCTGATTTTGCTTCTGAGAAAATGTTTTTTTTTTTTTTAATAAACCAGAGGTATCCACACATTTGAAAAGCTCTGACAAACCACTGTGTATCCTGAAAGAAAGGACTAAAGGTAATGAGGGGAAAGATGAAAAGTCTTTAAACTTTTTCATATCAGAAATTCAAGATATTTAGAATAGAGAAAAGATTGTGATTTTGGATTTTTACCTCTTTTGTCCTTCTGCCCTTAAGGAAGGTATGTGATAACTGCTTTTAACATGGATGATACATTCTGTTTATTTGCTATCATTTGCTGCCTAAACTAGAATCAATGGACTTAAATTATATGAGGGTCAATTTTATTTCAGTATGAAAAAGAATTTTCTAACAATTAAAGATGTTCAAAACAGAATGGTGTACCTTGTGCTGTTATGAGTTCCCCACCCTGGTAGTGTTCAGAAGCTAGAAATTGATCACAAAATAACATAGAGAACATGAAATAAAGGATTTTTTTAGAGCTCAGCCCAGGGTTCTCAAACTACGGCCCTCAGGCCAGATGGGACCACTAAGGATGTTTATGCAGCCTGCCTGGTTATGGCAAATGGGCTGAGGGGTGGAGACAGAGTGTGAGTTTTTGTTTTAACTATATATAGGCCCTCCAATAGTTTGAAGGACAGTGAACTGGCCCCCTATTTAAAAAGTTTGAGGACCACTGAGCTAGAGCATTGAACTTTTTTGATTTGGGATAGAAGACTTAATTAGTTATTTTTTGGTGATTTTAGGAAAAATTTGTACTGTTATTCAGGTTACTTTTAACAATTCTTTTGAAAAAGATCACATAATACTTTCAGGGCAGCTAGGTGACACAGGGAATAGAATGCTCAGCCTAGAGTCAGAAAACTCATCTTTTTGAGTTCAAATCTGGCCTCAGGAACTTACTAGCTATGTGACCCCAGAAAGGTCATTTAATCCTATTCCTCAGCTTCCTCATTTCTAAGATGAACTGAAATGGAATCACAAAGAATTTCATATGACTGAAAAATTACTAAAGAACAATACTTTCAGATACTTAGTTTGATAGATTCACATATAAACTAGGTAAGGAGAAAACAGTTATCATTACATAATATGGCCTAGTAGCCGCTGAAATAATAATAGATACTATTTGAATAAAATTGTTGAATTAGAATAATCTAGTCCTGAATTTTATCTCCCACTCTGCTGTATATTTAATCACTATAAATATGGTTCTTACAAAGGAGATATACAATGCCATGAACTATTGAATGATTCCATATTGGGTATAATTTTGAAGATATTGTATAGATAAATGCCGAATATATTTGTAATCTGTGGATATATCTAGAGAGTTTATTGAAATCTCTAGAAGACAGGATTTGAATGGGAAATCCATTTAGATTTTAGGGAAGGGAACATGCATTTGAATAGTTTTCAGTGAATATAGTAGAATCACTTTCCCTATCTTATGAAATCCTGAATGGAGAATACTAGAATTGTTGTGAATTAAAAAAGGTTGAAACCAATCCAGCAGAATCCTCCTTTTAAAAAAATTCCAACTAGCTTAGCCAGGAGACTGCTGTGAATAAGGAAGACACATGTGAGTTGGCTCACATTCCCAAGGATTATTCCTAGGAAACTACCTTAGAAAGATAGTGTGCCCGCCAAATGGCCCAAAATGTAAGGACAAAAGACCTATGCAAAGTAAATTTCTGACACAAGATAAATGATTTAATTTACTTTTCTATTTGAAAAATTTAGAGAATGGGAATGAAAATAATCTTTGTGTGGAGGGCCAATATTTTGTGGACAGGTTCTATTTGTGAAAATATTTTGTGGTAGGAAAGAATTATTTGTTATGTAAAAAAAAAAAAAAAAAAAAAACCTAGAATTTATTCTGTATGTTTTTTTAAAGGTGGAATTTTTTGTGCTAGTTTGTTAAATCCAAAATTCTTTGGCTTAAGCTATTTGGGGAATTCATTTAACTTAGATAAATATTTTTCAGTGTCCACCCTAATATGTTAGAGGTAATGGGTTAGACACGGGTAGGATTCAAGGTGGGCTTACATTGTACCAAATCCAGAGGAAGTATGATCTAAGTAAAAAGACATCTAAACTGGGACTCAAGAGATTTAAAAACAGCTCTGTCATTGATTAGGTATGTGACTCTGAGCTAAACATTTCACTGTGGATCTTAGTTTTCTCATCTATAAAAAAGAAATATGTTAATTGACATCCAGATCCCTTCCTACTCCAAGAGTCTTAAAAACTTTGCTATCCTACAATAGATGCAATGTTGGCATAGTAAGATAGCAGTATATCTGTGTTTTAAAACATATAACAATTAAATAGAAAAATGAAGCAATTCATTATGGTTTGCTAATTTTTAACAGTTCCCCCCCCCCAATAAATAAATAAATAAAAATAAAAGCATCTCATAAAATTCCATAAATTTAGATCTAATTAAAAATCTTAGAGATTCTCTGGTCCAAATATCCTTGTTTATCACTTAAGGATCTGGGTTCTAGAGAATTTATTTAGCTTGCTCCAGGTCACATATTTATTAGCAGAGAAGGAATCAGAATCCTGGTCTAGTTCTAGTGTTCTTTCTACTATGCCATATTGCTTTCCATAGAAAATATAAGGAAAAACAAAGTATAGATGGAAGAGAATACTTAAAGGAAGCTTGAATGAGCTAAGCCACTAAGAAAGACAAATGGCTTGATTTGGCAAGATAAGATTTTATTTTATTTGTAATAATAGTTTTTTTTTTCAAAATACATGCAAAGATAGTTTTCAACATTTACCCTTGCAAAACCTTATGTTCCAAATTTTTCTCCCTCCTTCCCCACATGCCCCTCCAACATCAAATAATCCAATATATGTTTAAAATGTGCAGTTCTTCTAAACATATTTCCACATTCATCATGCTGCACAAAATAATAATAATAATAATAATAATAATAATAATAATATCAAAAAAGGGGAAAAATGAGAAGGAAAAACAACAACAAAGTGAAAATACTATGTGGTGATTTACATTCAGTCCCCATAGTCCTTTCTTTGGATGCAGATGGCTCTCTCCATAACAAGTATATTGGAATTGGCCTGAATCACCTCATTGTTGAAAAGAACCATGTCCATCACAGTTAATCTTCACATAATTTTGTTGCTGCTGTGTACAATATTCTCTTGGTTCTGCTCACTTCATTTTAGCATCAGTTCACAGAACATCAGTTCTCCAGTCCTACTGACCATGTCTTACAGAACAATAATATTACATTACATTCACATACCATAACTTATTTAACCATTCCACAACTGATGGACATCCACTCAATTTCCAGTTCTTTGTCACTACAAAAAGGGCTGCCACAAACTCTTTGGAGGCAAGATAAAGTTTAAAAACACTTAAAAAATAATTTTTAAGGCTAAAAGGAATGGTATGTAACTAGAGTCTGAAAAAATTACTCCTTACCACTTTATTTACCAGTAAGTAGAAAAAGCTAAAAATAAAAGATTGTAAGAAGTAGTCTACATGTTTTTATTAATATAACACACACACACATTTAAGTAAGCTTGAGATCAATTGAAAAAACCTTTATGAAGTGCCTACTCTGTGCTAGGCATTGAACTAGAATCAAATAACCCAAATTGATGCCATCTAAGAGGGAGAGCAGAAAACCAGAATATAGAAGTAAGGAGCAGAACTAAACTAAAAACAAAAACTAATTGTTCATATCAGTAGTGTGTGGTCTCATGAGTATCTGAGTATTAAAAATTTAATAATTGTTATCATTGAAGGTAGCTATGTGAAGGGATAAAGAATAATTACGTCAATTTGGCATTTAACACAATTAATTTTCAATAATAGTATAATATGCTAGGCAATAACTAATATAGTTGTATGAAAAACAACTCCAGATCAATTTAATTTCCTTCTCTGTTTGATGACAGGCCTTGTAAATAGAAAGGAGCAAAAAAGATATCAATTTGTACTATACTAATGCTTTTTTATATTGTTTCAATTGACATTCTCATTAACAAAATAAGATGGCATAATTTACACTATATTATTGTTAATGGATGTACAACTGCTTGAAGGTGACATCCACTGGGTAGTTATTATTGGTTAAGTATATCCTAGAAGAATAGGAATAGTCTCCCTCCAACATGGGATCAAGCCTAGAGCTAGTATTCTGAAACATCTTTTCATGAACTTGGTGAAGGAACTAAGAGTATGCATTCATTAAGTTTTTAGATGGTATAGCATTGGTCCAAGTTATTTAATATTTTGGAAAGTAGAAATAGCATTGAAAATAGCAATCAAATTCAAAATATATTTTTCAAAAAATAGAACAAAAAATAGGTGTAAGGAAATATTCTACATATATGGACAATAGCATGACCTAATTAAGAGTTCAAGACACATGTAGAAAAATAAGTTGTATATAGAATGCTGTACCAAGTGGAGTAGTGGAAATAAGATCATCCTGGAATAGTTCTTAAGCTTAAGAAGGCTCCTCTTTAAAAATTCAAGAACACAAAGAGATATAAAATCAAAATGAAACACATATTTTGAAGGAATACCACATTAAATAATGAACAAGTGTAGTTAATCATAGAAGCCTTTTTTTAAAGGGAGTGAGGAAGTTTAATTTTCAGAGAGAAGCAAAAGGAAATGATAGGAGTGATCAAATTAATTTCACTAGTTTCCATCCTATAAAGAATAGTAAATCATTGCATTAATAGATTGGGATTTTGAAGAGGAAATTATTGGAAAGGGGGGGGGAATTGAATTATTAGCATGATATATTTACTAAACTGTACATGAATATTCTAGATCCATAGAGGGCAGCAAGAGTATGACAATAGATTTTGAGGAAGCTTTCTATCAATATTTGTATATAAAAATATTAAAAGCATAAAAGTTAGAGATGGAGGGAGAGACTAAAAAAATAAGATTAGCAGTAATATTCCTATAGCACTTTAAAATTTTAAAAGTAATGCTACCCATATTTGATCTCAATGCTCTTACATTATAGCATCATTGCAAATATTGTTTTCTTATTGGAGATAAAGCAGGTAAGGATTAGAATAATTAAATGATTTCTTGAAGCTTTATTTATTTTGCCAATGATGATGATTTATATATGTAAACCATCAGCTTTTCATTTTACTCAAAATTCTCTAAGGAAAAATAAGAGAATCAATAATAGTGACATCAACAATCTACTCTCTATCTCATACCTTTAGTAGTTCAGTTCCTTGGACTTGAGCACATTAATCACATTTTGGTTTTTATATACTCCTTTCTCAGACTAGATACCATGGACAATTCTTAATGCTTTCTTCTTCAGCACCCTGGACAGATGCTAAATTTTACCTTTGGACATTCTTACCACTTTTAAATATTGACTGATGCCTAACTCTGGTTCATCTTCACTAATCACTTTCATTTCTTTTGGATCGTGACAAGGGACTGGCATGTAATCAGTACAGGTTTGAAAGAAGCTTGTCAAAATAGCAGACAGGTAACCTATAAGCATCCCTTCCCACCAAGAAGTACTAATAACTAGCAATCCTCTAGTTATAGTTTATGGACAAAACAATCAATTAATCTTGAGAATTTATTTTGAATATTCAAGTAAAAATTTATATCAAGGACTATATACACTCCTAAAGTGTTCTAGTCAAGATGGAGTGAAACACTAATTTTGTGAACTTATATTCATTTCTTCTCTTCCAAACATGTCCCTTTGCCCCATAGCTGCAGAGTTTGGTCACTCTTCTTTAGCTTCCAGTTTGTTTATTTTTAACTTAAGCAGATGACCTCACTTTTTTTTAAGGAAAAGAAAAAAGAACATTTTTTTTTTTTTAGAAATTCCCTTATGTAATTCCATCTTTACTTAAGCTTACCACTCTCCTTACCTCTATTCTTTTATCCTTCCCTCCAAACTCAGAGAAAGAAAAAGGTAAAACTACAACTTTACTTCTCTTGGATCCATTCCTTGCTATGGTCTCTAAGACCTAAAGTCTTACTTTAAAAATATATGGTTGATTTAAAAAAGGACTTGCTTATTTTCATGTGAAACTACCATCTCACAAAGATAACACCTTCAGTCATGAATGGTTCTAATAAAAGTTCTTTCTCAATATTTATTTTGCATCTTTTCTCTTTTGAGTTATATCTTTCCCTTTGAAACTATGTACAATAACTTCAACTCCTGTTCTATATGCCAACTCTTCATATGGTTTAGATAACTATAACTTAAGTTTTCTCTTCACTTTCCTCAACTATAAAATAGAGACCATAATAGCCTCACAGGATTATTCTTGAGAAAATGAGAGAATATTTCTTGATTACTTGGCATAGTTCCTATACAACATATTCCTATTCCCTTTAACTGTTCCTCTCACACACATGCTATAATCTCAGATTTTCTGTTTGGTTACCCTTTTTCAGATATATTCATATTTGTCACTGTCCCCCTTTAGTTGTTACCCTCTAAAAAAACACATACATAACATACCTGACATGGTTTGCTCCACATTAAGTACCCAGGGATTATTATCTTTTTGTTACTGATATTATGTTTCTTTTGATGGAGTCAAAGATTGTATTAATTAATTTAGAAACCATATCACTTTACTAGCTTTTAAAGATTATAGGCAAGTAAAAGCTTTACATTTTCTTCCTATGCAATACTATCTAATGGCATCCAGTGTCTGTGCATTCAACTTTTTGAATCTATATGCACAGAATTCTACATGGGTCTTTATGAAATTTCATTATCCCAGATATAGATGGTTATCCTAATTTATCAAGTTATTTTGCAAATAACTTGATAATGTTTCTATTACTTAGTATATTAGTTTATCTTCCCTAGCTCTACATTTTCTGAAAATTTGATGCCAGGAACTGTGCTAAGTGATCAACAAATAATTTCTCATATTGCTCAATAACAATCTTGTGAAGCTATTATGGTCTCTATTTTACAATTGAGAAAAGTGAAGCAGAGATTAAGTGACTTGCCCAGGGTCATACAACAAGGAAGACTTTTGAACTCATTTCCTCCTGAATCCAGGTCTGGAGCACAATGCCAACTAGATGTTCAAAGAAAAAAAACAAAACATTTTTGAGAAGCAGAGGTGAAATACAACCCCTTGCAATATACCAATAGAAACTTCTTTCCAGGTTGACTTCAACCACTAGTTTAAAATTGTTGAAAATCATAAGATTTATTGATTTTATGATTTATGATTATATGATCTTCAACAAACAAAATAATTAAACATATTAAATATGTTTAATATTACTTAAACATAGTAATTTAAGAAATTGCTGATTCACTTAATTATAACTGGCTAAGATTTATGCTTTTTATCCACAAGACTGTCATGAAAACCTTTCCCAAATATCTGTTGAAATAAAAATGTTATTTCTACTGACCTCGTCTTAAAAGTCAGTAAGACTAGGAAAAAAAAATCCAAACTAGGAAATAAGATTAGTTTTGGCATCAATTCTTAGTGAACCCATTTTAAATTCTAGTGATCACTACTTCTTTTTCTAAGATTTCTTAAACTGTTATTTTAAGGATTAATTATATAATATTCCCAAGAACTCATAGTGTCAAGTGACCAATCTATAGTGATGCAAATTTACCTTTCTACCCTTCTTGAAAATTGACATTTAGGAACAGAGAATAGTCTACCTCTCAGACCTGTGGGGGAGGAAGGAATTTATGACCAGAGGAGAATTAGAGATCATTATTGATCACAAAATAGAAGAGTTTGATTACATCAAACTAAAAAGTTTCTGTACAAACAATACTAATGCAAACAAGATTAGAAGGGAAGTAACAAATTGGGAAAATATTTTTAAAAGTAAAGGTTCTGACAAAGGTCTCATTTCCAAAATATATAGAGAACTGACCCTGATTTATAGGAAACCAAACCATTCTCCAATTGATAAATGGTCAAGGGATATGAACAGACAATTCTCAGATGATGAAATTGAAACTATTTCCACTCATATGAAAGAGTGTTCCAAATCACTACTGATCAGAGAAATGCAAATTAAGACAACTCTGAGATACCACTACACACCTGTCAGATTGGCTAAAATGACAGGAACAAATAATGATGAATGTTGGAGGGGATGTGGGAAAACTGGGACACTGATACATTGTTAGTGGAGTTGTGAAAGAATCCAGCCATTCTGGAGAGCAATTTGGAACTATGCCCAAAAAGTTGTCAAACTGTGCATACCCTTTGACCCAGCATTGCTGTTATTGGGATTATATCCCAAAGAAATACTAAAGAGTGGAAAGGGACCTGTATGTGCCAAAATGTTTGTGGCAGCTCTTTTTGTTGTAGCTAGAAACTGGAAGTTGAATGGATGTCCATCAATTGGAGAATGGTTGGGTAAATTGTGGTATATGAAGGTTATGGAATATTATTGCTCTGTAAGAAATGACCAGCAGGAGGAATACAGAGAGGCTTGGAGAGACTTAAATCAACTGTTGCTGAGTGAAATGAGCAGAACCAGAAGATCACTATACACTTCAACAACAATACTATATGAGGATGTATTCTGATGGAAGTGGAAATCTTCAACATAAAGAAGATCCAACTCACTTCCAGTTGATCAATGATGGACAGAAATAACTATACCCAGAGAAGGAACACTGGGAAGCGAATGTAAATTGTTAGCACTACTGTCTATCTACCCAGGTTACTTATACCTTCGGAAGCTAATAATTAATGTGCAACAAGAAAAAGGTATTTACACACATATATTGTATCTAGGTTATATTGTAACCTATGTATGGGATGTAAAATGTATGGGATTACCTGCCATCGGGGGGAGGGAGTGGAGGGAGGGAGGGGATAATTTGGAAAAATGAATTAAAAAAAAAAAAAAAAAAGAAAATTGACATTTGCCCTTCTTTAGTACTTTGGCAGTCCTCTCATTTCTCTATGGTTCCTCAAAAATTATGGTATGATTTTTGTGATGACACTTGGAAGCTCTTTGAGTATCTTGGGGTTTAATTCACTCCAATCAGGTGATTTAAATTAATTTATGTTATACAAATGCTCTCTTATTATCTCATCTCTCTACGGATTTAATTCCATTTTAATTGTGTTTCTTCTATATTATCTTTTATATAGAAGTCTGAACCAAACTAGAAGTTAAATAGTTCTGCTTATCTCTATTGTCTATTTACACAAAGTTACTTATTTCAAACTATAGTCTTTTTACAAAACACTGAATTGTATGTCAAAAGGATCTGTGCTTCTTAGGTGTGTTACTCATGGGAGTCACTTTGCCTTTCAGAACCTCAGTTTCCTCATCTGTGAAATGAATATCATGATACTTTCATGCTATCCTGCCAAGATTATTCTAATAAAAGTTCTATGCTATCAAGTGATAAGTACATGTTACTTGAAATGATAAGTTTGATCACAAAATACTATGTCTATTTTTAAAATTTTTAAAATGTAGAAATGAATAGGCTTTTATTAATGTAGCACAATATAGCATATTATTTATCTTCACTAGCTCTATGTTATCTGAGAATTTGATAACAGGACCTGGGAACACAAATATTCTCTCATTCTTTCAATAATAAACCTGTGAGGCTGTTATGGTTCCCATTTTACATTTAAGGAAAGTGAAGCAAACAGATTAAGTGACTTGCCCAACTTCATAAAAATATAAAGTCAAAAATTTTGATTCTTTTAATCTTTCTTATTATGTTGAGAATGTTTTTACAATCTTTTTTCCTCTAGGCTTTGGTCTTCCTGACAGTAACCCTAGAGGATCATGAAATTCTTTACATTTATTTTTGTGTCCCTCCTGTCATCTTTTGTATGTCATTTTTAAGCCCTCTAAGCTATCAGTCTGTTCTCCATGTGGCTACTATGTCAGACTTCTAAGAAGCCTTTTCCATTTTTCCTTTTCACAGTCATTTGTTATTTCAATGTTAAAATTTTTCTTTGAAAACCTTTTTTTTAATGTTACCTAAGAATGATCTAATCACTATCTTTTCTCTCAGTCTTTAAAAATCTATTTTCCTAAACTATAGGGTTTAATGATTTTTCTCAGTGTACCTTTTCTCAACTATTATGAACTTTACTATTACCTGGTTACTTTTTAACAAGATTTTTGTTGCTTTCTCTTCACCAACCAATTGTTCTGTGTTAAATCCAGAATAGTACTTCCTCTTCACTGATTTTCCAAACTTCTGAGAGAAATTCTTGACTAGCTTTCAGAACTGCCATCAAATTTCACTCAAAAGTGATTTTAGAGACTATATAGTCTAATTCAGGGGTTCTCAAACTATCAAACTATGCCCGTGGGCTAGATGCGGCCTGCTGAGGACGTTTATGCGGCCTGCCAGGTTATGGCAAATGGGCTGAGGGGTGGAGACAAAGTGTTTGTTTATACAATAGTCCGGCCCCCCAATAGTCTGAGGGACAGTGAACTGGCCCCCTATTTAAAAAGTTTGAGGACCTGCTGAGTGAAATGAGCAGAACCAGAAGATCATTATACAACAATGATACTGTACGAGGATGTATGCTGATGGAAGTGGATTTCTTCAACATAGAGAAGAGCTAATCCAATTCCAATTGATTAATGATGGACAGAACCAGCTACATCCAGAAAAGGAACACTGGGAAATGAATGTAAACTGTTATTTTTACCTTCTGAATCCAATTCTTCCTGTGCAACAAAAAATTCGGTTCTACACACATATATTGTATCTAGAATATACTGTAATATATTTAACATATATAAGACTGCTTGCCATCTGGGGGAGGGGGTTGGGGGAGGAAGGGAAAAAATCTGAATAGAAGTAAGTGCAAGGGATAATGTTGTAAAATTACCCATGCATATGTACTGTCAAAAAATGTTATAATTATAAAATAAAAAAAAATAAAAAATAAAAAAGTTTGAGGACCACTGGTCTAATCCATACCTGAACTGTAATCTCTTCCTAAATCATGGACAAAATGACCTTAGATGTCTTTCTAATTTATGATCTTATGATCTTCATCAAGTGCTTATTTAGCTTTTCCCCTCAAAATCTCTTAGGAAGAGAAACTTTCTTATTGTCTTCTAAGGCTATCCTTTCTACTTGTGGTCAAGTATAATTATATAGATTTTTTTTTTTCTCATTTTGAACTGATAGATGAGCCTGTCTCTCTGCCATTGGTCCCCTTTTGCCCTCTGGGGCTGAGATATACCATTATAACAACAACAATGACAAAAACTAAATTTTAAATAATCTTTTGAAGTTTATAAAATATGGATTTTGCTCCTATAAAATCAATAAGGGATAGATGCTATCATATCTATTTTACAGATAAGAAAAATGAGACGCATTAAATGACTTACCCAAGATCCCACAGTCAGTAAAAATCTAAGGCCAGGTTAGAACTCAAAATTTCCTGACTCTAGGTGTACCACTGCACCACCTACCAACCTCTTGATTCTTTAATTCCCTAATCACCCTAATCTTTCTTCCATATGACAACATATCAGTTTCTTGAAGCTTCACTATTACTTTGGGCAAAGCACATCCTTTTTGAGCTTCTGGTTCCTAATCTATAAAATTAGGGAGTGGAACTAGGTGGATTTGTAAGTAGTTTCTATGATCCCATGTCTCACCAGGATTTCTCATCTACAGATTAAACATTCCTATTTCTTTTCCTTAATTGTTAGTGAAATATTCTCTAGTTCCCTTACCACCTTGGTCATCATACTTTAGATATACTCTGATTATCAATATATTTTTCCCACATGGTAATTGAGGTTAAGTGACTTGCTCAGGGTTACACAGCTAAGAAGTGTTGTGTCTGAGGTCACATATGAACTCAGGTCTCCTGATTTCAGAATTGGTGCTCTATCCATTGCTCCATCTAGTTGCCCCCAGAGTATCAATATTCTTCCTGAATTCTGGTACCAAGAATGGAATATAAGACTACAAATACCAGAGCAGAGAACTTTAGAACTATCTCCTCTTTCAAGTCTATGCCTCTTTCTTATGTAGTTTTAGGTGTTATTAGCTTTCGTTGTTGCAAATCACATTATTTACTGATATTGGCATTAGAATTCATTAAAAAAAAAAAAAAAAAAAAACAGACCTCTTGTGAGATGAACTGATCTCTGAACAAGGAATTTCTCATTCTAGATTTTTAAAACTTTTGGGGGAGTTTTTAACCTAAGATTAAGATACCACTTTTAAACCTATTGAATTCCTTCACCTTAGATTTGGCCAAATGTTCTAGATTATTGATCTTTTATGACAGGGTCCAAATTAGCATCAATTTATTAATTCCTTGGCTTTATTCATTCAAGAAGGTCCATATTTGTGTTAGTGTGCTACAATCAAACTTTTATCTCTCCTTTTCCACAAGGATGGCATGAGAGACTCTCAGAGACTTTATTTAAATCTTGTTGTACTATGTCTAAGCCTCCTCCTGTTCCTACAATCTAATTACCCTATTACAAAAGAAAATGAGTCTAGTTAGGTATGATTATTTCTTGATGAAGTCATACTAAGTTTATTATGATCTTTCAAAGTTGTCCTATGTGTCTGTGTCTTCTATTTGCTTTCTTTTTCTTCTGTGCATTAAAATAATGCTTCAATGACACTCTTTTCTTTATTTTTTGGCAACCCTATCATTCATCCACCCTCACCCACCCCACCTTTCTCTGTCTGTCTCCCTGGCTTTGTGTCTCTGTCTCTGTCTCTCTCATTCCCTCCTTCCCTCTCTTTTTCCTTACCGTTCTTCTCTTACCTACTTTCTCTTTCTCTCTCTCTCTCATACATGCCGCACACATTCTCACACACACACACACACACACACACACACACACACACACACACAGTTGAAAGTAGTTTCTTAAAAATGGAAACATCTGCATAGCTAATTAAAAAAATTCCCACATTGGCTATATTTATAAATGAACCTTAAGTTCATCACATATCTGTCAGAAAATGGCTAACATGCATCATCATTAGTCTTCTGGAATCCTAATTGGTCATTGCATTTATCATAGTCTCAAGTCTTTCAAAATTTACTTTTACAATTTTTTTTTCATTATTATATAAATTGTTCTGGTTCTGCTCAGCTTACTCCTCATCAGTTTATATAAATTTCCCCAGGTTTATCTCAAATTTTCCTTTTTGTTTTTTCCAAATATCTGTTACCATAAAAAGAGTAGCCATAAACATTTTTCTACATATAATTTCTATTTATTTTTCATTGATCATTTTAACATACAGGCCTAACAGTGGTGTCACTGACTCAAGGGGTAGGGATGCAAAATATTTAATTCAGTTCCTTTTATGTCTTTCACATGAGATATTTTCACAGAGAAATATGCTTGAATTTTTTTTTAATTTCTCCCTATTTGTTTTCTTTATAATTTTAGATATATTGGTCTAATTTATAAAAAAAAATAATTTTATGCAATCAGAATTGTCCATAGTATCCTCTGTGATCCTCTTTATCTCTATTTGGTCATGAATTCTTCCCCTGTTCTTAGTTGTAAAAAGTGTTTCCTTTCTTACTAGCTAATCTGTTCTGTTGATGGACCTCTATTTCTTAACCAGTCCCAATTAAGTTTAATGAGTACTGATTTTTTGTTTGAGATCTGGCACTGCTAGGCCTCCCTTCTACTTTTGTCCTCATTATTTCCCTCAAAATCTTTGACCTTTTCTTCCTTTAGATGAATTTCATCATTATTTTTCCAGTCTTATATAGTAATCTTTTGGAAGATTTATGAATTTGCCATTAGATAAATTAACAGGTAGAGTTATTTTTATTATATTTTCATCTCTCAACCATGCACAATTAACATACCTTCAATTATATTGTTCTATATTCTGTACAGATTACCTGTAACTTTACTTTTATAATTCTTATGAGTTTCTTGGTTGATAAGTTCTGGGATATTTTAAATATCCTGTAATTATTTTAAATAAATGTTTTTCTTATTTTTATTGGTGATATATATGTATGTATGTATGTATATTATTGATTTATATAGATTCATTTCATATCCTGCCTATACTTTGCTGGATTTTAATTGTTTCAATTAAATTTAGTTGACTCTTTAAAATTTTCCTGGTAGACCATATTATCATCTATAAAAAATAATAGCTTTATTATCACTTTGTCCATGTTTCTTTTTATTTCTTTTCCTTGTATTGCTATAGCTAACATTTTTTAAACTATATCAAATAACAATAATGAAAAGGAACATCCTTGCTTTATCCCTGCACTTATTTAAAATTTTTTAGCTTTTATTCATTACACATAAGATTTGCTTTTGAAAATAGGCAGATACTTTGTACCATATTAAGAAAAAATCCATTCATTCCTTTCTTTTAAAGATTCTTAAAATAGAAATAGTATTTTGTGAAATTTTTTCAACATTTATTAACATAAATATGATCGTTTGGGGGAGGGTAATTGTTGCCAAAATAATTTGTTGTATTGGTAGCTTTTCTTATATTGAGTTAATTGTACATTCCAGTTATAAGTCCAACCTTGTCACAATACATATTATTTATAATGTTATTGTCTCTTTGTTCCTATTTCATTTAATATTTTGTTTCATATTCATTAGGAATGTTGGTGTATGTTTCCTCTTCTATTTACCTTTCCCTGCTGGCTTAAGAATCAATATCATATTTGTAATATACAAAATGTTTTTTATCTTTTTTCCTACTTTTGTAAACAATCATCTAATATTGGAATTAATTGTATCAGGCACTTGTAGTCTAGTCCTGTTTTTTTTTTTTTTTTTCTTATTTGTGAGCTTATTCATTTTTAATTTCTTTTTCTGATATTGGGTTAATTTATTTCTTCTTAGTTCAAGTATTTTGTAATTTTGTAAATACTCATTCATTTCATCTGCATTGTCAGTTTTGATGTTTACTCAAAAAATTTTCTGATAATTGTTTTATTTCTTCTTTAAAGGTTGAAAATTCTTCTTTTTCATTTTTGATACAAATAGTTCATTTTAACATCTAGTTTTAATAATCCAGTAGAGGTTTTTTGCCTTCAAATTTATTAATCTCCTGTTTTAGATTTTTGCAATTTCTAATTTGACTTTTAGGTTTTTTTAATTTTTTGTTCTTCTAATGTTTTCCTTAGTTGAATGCTTAATTTGTTGAATTGTACTCTCCATCCAGGTTGTTGATGAAAGTAGTTAAATATATTTCCCTTATCTTAGTACCATTTTATGGGGTTTTTTTTTATACTGTTTTAATGACATTTCTATTGTTTATTTGGGTTGTTCTTTGATATAATAATTATTTAATAGATCACTTAGTATCCTAATTTTAATCTTTTCCTTAAATTACATGTGTGTATATATAGATAGATGAGAGAGAATTTTTATACTATTATTAGTGCATTCAATACATTTGATATTTTTGATTTTCTGCATTTTTGTGTGAATTTTTCAGGTTGAAATACATGGTCAATTTTTGTAAAAATACCAAAGAAGAAATATGTGTATCCCTTTCTGGTTCCATTCAATAATCACTGTAATTCTTTTATACCTAACTTTTTGTAAAATTCATTCAGATACTTAATCACTTCTTCATCTTTTTGTAATATTTTTCTAGCTTTGAAGGATTTATTATGAGGCCCCTGTCTGTTATAGTTTTATTGTCTATTTCTTTCTGACTTTTGCTTGACTTTTCCTACAATTATTTTACATACTATGCCATTTATCTATTATGTATTGTTAATTTGCTTTTTATTATGCCTTTAAATATAATGTAGTTTTAATTTATATCACTTTTCACTATGGTAATGTTTACTTTTTTCTTCTCAGAACTGGGTATAATTTGTTGTTGTTCTTCTTCTTCTGAAACAAGATAGATTTTGCTAAAATACATTATTTCAATTTCCTGAGAATCATTGCATTTTCAATTTTTCTTGTAACCAGTATGCTTGAATTCTATTTAATCCATTTTGTTATCATCTCTTGTTTTATTGGAAAGTTTATCCCATTAAATGGAATTCATTATATTGTTAACTATTATTAAATTTCCCTTCTTTTTATTTCCTTGAACTTTTTCCTTTTTGCCTCCCCTCCCCCTCCTTTACAAAGACAAGAAGTATATTTAACACTTATGGTAGATCATGAAAACAGTGCTTCCACTCCAATGCCCTTCTTCTTTTCCTCTTTTCTAACTGATCATAGGTTTTTTACTCTTTCTTTTTAATTTCCCCTATTAAATACCCTCCTCCCATTTTTTTTTTTTTGCTTAAGACTATTTTTTTATTGATGATTCCCTCCTTTTCCTCTCTTTCTCCTCTTGACCACTTTTGAATTTAATGCATTTCTATACCAAACTCTGTCCCTATCTCAGCCTTCCCTCCTCTTTTTCTCTTTCTGCCTCTCTACCTTCCTTTCTCTTTCCCTCTCTTCCTCTGTGTGTGTGTGTGTGTGTGTGTGTGTGTGTGTGTGTGTGTGTGTGTGTATGTGTATAAGGGTGTCTATAATTATATTTAATTCTCTTTTTATCTGGTTCAGATGAGAGTGAATTTCACATGATAATTGTTCCTTTCATTTCTTCCTCTAGACATCTTTTTTTCTTTTTCTGCACTTCTATTAAATAAGACAATAGCTTTCTTAGCCCTCTTCTTTCTTCTGTACTATATTTGACTTTTCTATTCTCAAAAAACTACTATTACAGAACAAAACTATCCTTAAGTCATCTATCTTATTTAATGACTTCTTTGACTTTTTGAGACATTAGAGTTCTGAAAAGACATTTGTTTCTTCTTTCCCTATTAGAATGTGAGTACTTAATTCTTTAGCCTTTTTCAAAGCTCAAATGCATTTACAATTATAGTTTATTCTTTATTTTTGTATTTACATTTCAAATTTCCTACTTAGCTCTGATATTTTCATTAGAAGTGTTTGAAAATCCTCTCTTCTATTAAAGGTCATTTTGCCCCTGTAGTATTATGAACACTTTTTGAAGGGTAAGTTATTCTTAGTTATAAACTTTTGTATTTGCCTTTTGGAATATTATATTTCAAGATCTACTTGACTTCATGTTGATAGCTGCAAAGTCAAAAGTAATCCTGAATATAGTGCCCATAATACTTGAACTCTTTTTTTGTGGTGGTTGTTATAGCATCTCTCAAGCCCACCTCCATGGCCTATAAGCTTTGAGTTTGGGTTATATATAGTGTTCTGAAAGTTTGAATTTCTTTCAGGAAGTGAGCAGTGAAGTTTTTTTCCTCTCTCTCTTTCTCTCTCTCTCTCTGATTTTGTCTTTCTCATGTTGTTCTTGAAATAAGGTATCTATGCTCCTTTCTTTACGGCAATATTTTTAAGTTAATCTAGTGATTCTAAGATCATCTCCCCTTGAATGTTTTTATAGCCACATTCATACTATATGCTCTTCATTTTCTTCTATGTTTTTCAATTTTTGGACTTCATTTTAATTTTTTTATTGTCTGATGGATTCATTGCTTTCTTCTTTGCCTTTTCTAATTTTCAGGGAGTCTAATCATATGTAAAGTTTTTTACATTCCCTTTTAAGCTTTCAATTTCTCCCATTTTTACATCCTTAGGTGACATTTTATTTTAAATTTTAAATTTTACATTTCTTGCTTCATTTCTTCCCAGTACTCTTATAGTCCTTGTGGTAAGGTTATTTTTTACTTTGAGGCTCTGATTAGACTTATTGAATTACTCTTTAGGGCTTATCTTCTACACTTCTCAGTCTGTAATATTTCTTCATTATATTTATAAAGTTCTTGTTTTTGTTCATACCCAGTATCAGCATCACATTTGGGCCACCATTGTTGAGTTGAACTCTTGTTCCTCCTCTACTCTTGGAAGGAGTGATCAGGCCCTGCTTTGTCCTACATGTGGTGACTAAGATGTAGGGCCTTTACTTATGCAAGATTTTCTGGGTTTTTGCTCAGTCTTCTTCTGGTGGCTTAACTTAGCTTGGGTCATGACTTCTCTATTAGAAGAACTCCTAGTTATTGCCCTGTGCCAAACCTAAAGTTAGTTTCAATCTTTGCTGTAAACTGGACAGAGCCTAACCAGATGTTTTCTAAGGTGCTAGCAGGCCTCCTGCAAAATCCCAGTTTCACTGATTCCCAGGTTTTTTCTTGGACCCTGTTTTTTCTTGCTATGGATCAGACATGGGTTGATTGGAGTCTGGCCTGCCCTTGTCTATTATTTTAGTTATATTGTAGGCTATTGGAGCTCTATGATGGTCACAAGTTCCTTGATGCTGGTATTGCCTCCTGCTTGGACATAAGCTAACTAAATACTGGACTGGAATCTGATCTGTTACTCTGTCTTGCTGTTTCTCAGCTATGTTGTCTTTGGGCACTCTTCTATTATTGTTAACTGCTGTAGCTTCATTGTTACCTGTCTAGACAGTGATATAGTCCTGTCTTCTGTGATGATTCTGAGCTATCTATCTATTCTCTAGGGTTTCTGTCTATCAGGATTAAAATTGGTCAGAGGTTTATGAAAGTTTTCTTGTATTGTCCTGTACTGGATGGAAAAGGTTCAACAATTGTTTTTAGCTTTTTTTTATGTAGCTTTTTTCCTTCTAGTACATCTTAAGAAATCTTAGTACATCTTAAGAAAAATTAAGAAATAATCACCATTGATCTCAGCTCCTTTATGTCCTAACATATCACCATTTTATTTGAAAAATTAACAATCCCATTAATTATGTTTATTTATATTTCTTTTCAGAGAGAAAACATTTGTCTATTATCAGTGTTCCATCTACCCCAAATGTTGGATACAATTTTTCTTTAATCTTCTTGTTATCTTCAACATAGCTTTAAAAATTATTTTTATTCTTAATTTTCATCACCTGAACTTTCATACACATGACATTATTTTCACAGGCTCATGTATTGTTTTGTATTGATAACTTCCAATACCTACCCTTGCTTCCATTGGCTTCTTGTTGTTTTTATAATTCTATATTAGCTCCTCTTTTTGGTAGTTCTATTTTTAAATTATTTGTCAACACACACACACACCCACACACACACCCACACACACACACACACACACCTCTATGCCCATTTTTTTACTAACCATCTCTTGTACTTGGAATGCATACTTATCTCACATTTATCTACCTCTTGCAAAACATGGCTACATTCAAGGTTCAGTTCAAACATCACATTGTATAGAAAACCTTTCCTGATTTTACCAGCTTATGTTGCTTTTACATTCACCCACATACATAAACACACACACACACACACACACACACACACACACACACACACACATACACACACACACACATATTCAGGTAAATACAGATGTGCATTGTGCTTCCCATTAGAATATCAGCTCTTTGAGGGTTGGGCTAGTTTCACTTTTGTCTCTGAATTGCCATCATTTAGCACATAGTGCCTGATAGTAAAAGATTAATAAATGTTGATCAGTTAAAGTTTGCATGTCTTGAAATGATTGAATCAGCTATATTCCTGGATATCTGTATCACTCTTTTTATTCTCTTTTTCTTTCTCCATTAGAATTGATCTTGTTAGTATCACCAGAATTTGACTTTTAAAAGTTTTGGGGCATTCTTGAGCATACTTCCTTTGTAGAATTTCAAGCTATGAGATTGTACTTATTTTTTTCTTTGAGCCCTGTGAAATTTGTTCTCCCAAAATATAGGGTGTATGTCAGAATTACTGGCTCTTTTTTGGTAATGTATTTTCCTTCTCCCTGCATTTTCAATTAAAAATCTTATTCTCTTGCACTCTAGTATCTTCTCTTATTCTCCATGATGTTCTTATATCATGCATGAAAAAATATATCATAAATATAAAATGTATAAATATTATTATATATATAAAATATATCATAGATAGATTTTACTCATTATACTTCGTTTGTCTTACAGTCTCTCACCTTCTCTCCCCCCAAATCTATTTCTGAGCGTCCACTCTATACTCCTTGTGTTCCATTATTTTTTTCTATAATGCTTTTAATTTGGCCTTGACCTTCTGCCACTGATGAAATTCTTTCAAAGTGTATGAAATTTATGAATTTCTGGTGAAATCCAAAAGCCTTTTTTTTTTTCAGTCTTCAGTCTTCTTAGCCTGTCTGACATTTGGCACTGTTAACTATCTATATCTTGAAACCTTTTGCCTCTTGTGGCTTCTATGTTTCTTGTACTTGATATCTTTATTCTACTGTTCCTTTATTTCTTTTTCTGATTTATTTTCCTCATTCTGCTTTTTTGTATATCTCAAAGTTTTGTAATAGAGTGCCATGTTTTTAACCATTACCATCATTTTCTTATGCATATAAAATCATTAATCAGTTATTACCTAACGCATATATCAATAATCATTTTATTTTAACTCATACACAAGCAAGAATGCCTTTTACAAGAAAAGTAGTCTTGTATTTTCTATATGAAGCCCTCAAGAAATGAGGGATTCCTTTGATCTGTAGTACCTGATTCAACTTTGAAAAATTCTCTTAGGAAGATTTTACTTTAGTCAAGTTGAAATCTACCTCTCTGCAACGTCTATGCATTTTTCATAATTCTGATATCTGTGTTAAATAAAAGGAAATTTAACTTTTTCTCCCATTTAGCAGTTTTTCCAATATTGAAAATCAATTATTACTTACAATTCCAAGTCTTTTCTTTTAGACTGGGGATGGGTGAGGACTTTCTGCAGTTTCTTCAAAGGATTATTTAATTTCAACTCCCCTTATCAACTTTTTCACTTTTCTCTGCATGCCCTCAAGCTTGTCACTGTTTTTCCCCCTAAAATGTTGCTTCTAGAACTGAACACAATGTTCATGTACTGTCAAGAGGTGGATAAAAAGTGTCTTTGTCAGGTCTCCTGCATCAAATTGAATTTTATTTATTTCTAAAGGATCTATATCCTTTTTTTCAACTACCCTTAATTTTCACATAAAAAAAAAAAACTAATTGGATTTACTGCTAGTGAGTACTGCATAGTTTACTCATAGTTTAATTAATAATTAATATGTTTAATCACTTAATTTGTTTTGTGGTGTTTGTCTCATGTCCTCAATTGGATTATAGCCTCACTGATGGCAGATGTTCTCTGTGAGAGTTCATTTCTCATCTTCCCTTCCTGTATCATGACCTTTCATAGTACTAAGTCTATAATAGACTTTATAACAAACAATAATAAATCATTTATGTAGTTCTTAAAAGTTTATAAAACCCTTTACAAATGTTATTTCATTAGATCCTCACAATATCCCCATGAAGTAGGTGCTATTATTTTATTCTTATTATACAGATGATGAAACTGAGGCTGAAGTGGTCACAAAGCTAGGATGTTGAAGAAGCAGGAATCAAATTCAGGTTTTTTTGATTCTGGGTCTACCACTATATCAACTATGACTTCTAGCTAATTGTGAAAATTTGTTTATTGATTTTTAATCATCAAGGACTAAAACATAGTATATTAACAGAAATAGCATACATATATATATATATATGTATATATATATTTACTTTCCAATTAAATCACTTCTCTTCTACCCTGTGTACCATCCCTCATAACAAAGGTTTTATATAAATAAAGAAATAGAAAAAAGTTAAACAGTAACTTAAATCATATCAATCAATATGAATTTATATATTAAGGATTTGTTATGTACCAAGCACCATGCTAGGTTTTAGAGATATAAAGAGAAACTAAAATATTCCTTTCCTTAAAGAAATTTTCATTATAGGTCATAAAACAAATCATAAACACATAGAAGTATGTACAAATATTTACAAGTTAACTTTTTAGAAAAAGCTTTAGATGCTGGGGAGATCCAGAAAAACCTTATATAATGTAAAAGTTCACATACTTCATTTGCTGTAAGGATTAGTACTGAGTCTGCAGTGCTCCAGACTCATAATTACTTATATTTGTGGGGGGCGGGAAGGAGGAGAGAAGGAAAGGCCTGCACTTTCTTCTTACTTCTTTGAGAACAAACTTGATGGTTATAATTAAAGCAGTCAGTTTCTCCTTTTTTTAAAAGTAGTTCTTTCCATTTATTTTATTATGGTCATTTGATATATTGTTTATCCAGTTCTGATTACTTTAGTCTACATCAATTTCTATAATATTTCTCATATTTCTCTGAATTTTCAATAGTCATCATTTTTAAGGCACAGTGGGATTCCATTCCCTTTACATATTACAATTTATTCAACAATTCCCCAAATAATGGGTATTTTATTTATTTCCTGTTCTTTGCCACTGAAAAAGTACAGCCATGAGTGTCTTAGAGTAGATAGAATTTTTCTTTCTGTCTTTAACATGTAGATTTCTGGGTTAAAGATCATGAGAATTTTAGTTATATTTTAACTATTCCAAATTTCTTTCAAGACTATATAAATTTACAGTTCCATCAAAGATATAATATACTTATCTTCATGCCACCCAACATTGACTAGTTCCAATGTTTGTTATATTTGCCAGTTTACTCCCTATAAATTGAAACCTTCATTGTTAAAAGGGATTTTTAACATTACTTCTGATAATAATAATAAGCCAACATTTATTTAATGCTTCTTGATTTGCAAAAATTATGTTTATTATTTCATTTGGCCTAATTACTGCTCCCATTAGTTCTTTCAACATACTAAATAACAAATGTATCCTTTTTTTCCTGTGTTCAGTATTAGTCATGTTCCATTTTATATTCACATATTAAGAAATATGTGAAAACACTGGGTACTATCATAACATTTGAATTATCCATCTGTTATTTCTTTATTGCCCACCTTCTTTTCCAATAATATACTTCTTTGATGTTATTTTAAGACTATTTTTTGGCATTCAAATCTCTTCTTCATTATACATTGCAGCCTCCTTATTATCCCACATCTATTTCTGTCCTGCCCTTTGGGTCATCTGAAATTTTAATTCTCCAGAGGTTATGGTGTTCTATAATTTGTAATCATGGAGAAGTAATGGGGAAATGCTTGTGTTAAATGACAACTTTCAGCATTAGAGATTAATACTTGTGATTTTTAGAAGTGTCATCCAATTTCCCCCAACCAAATATACTTACTCTATTTTTAACCCTAAGTCTAGGGCATTGTCCATTTGCTATACATGCCTAAACTACATGTGCTGATGTTCTAACTTCCTAGGCTATAAATGTAATTATTTTTCATATTATAACCAATGTGTATCTTTCATCTATTTTGTTTTTCCTTCACGAATTGTTATTCAAATCTCTTTTGAATAGTAATAAATCTCATTAAATCATATACTAACATTTACTAAATCCCAACTATATCCCAGATACTGTGCTAAATACAGTATAGAAATTATCCCTTACCTTGAGAAGTTTACAGGTGTATGTGTGTGTGTGTGTGTGTGTGTGTGTGTGTGTGTGTGTGTGTGTAGACTACACACAAACAACTATGCTGAAAGAAGATAAATTAGAGAGACTCTTAAAGGGAGAGCCTTAAGATTAAAGAGGGCTGCAAAAGATTTCTTGTAGAAGATGGATCTTTGTCTAAGAGTTGAAGGAAGCAAAAAGTAGAAATAAGGAAGGAGAGAGTTCCAGGCATGGGAGATATCCAAGAAAAATTCTTGGAGTCAAGATATGGAAGACTCCATTCAATATGTTGAAATACATTAAAAGCACAAAAGAAAATTTTATATTTGATTATAGTGGCAATAAGGAGTCATAGGAGTTGATTTAATAAGGGGTTGACATGGTCATTCTTGTAATTTAGGAAGATCAATTTGCTGAGTAGAGAATGTAATAAACTTCGGAGAAATTTGAGACAGGGAAATTAACTAGCGGGCTATTACAATAGTCTTGTTGTGAGGTGATAAGTGCCCATACCAGCATGGTGACAGTGTCAGGGGGGAAAGGGGTACATTTTCAAAAGATATTACAAAGGTAATGATAGGACTTTTCAACAAATTGGATATGGAGGGATAGGAGAAAGGAAGGTGGAAAGCCTGGGTGAGTGGGAGATTAGTGGCTCTTCAAATAGTAGTAAATTGGGAAGAGGAGATTTAGGGGGAAAGATAAAGATTTTCATTTTGAATATGTTAAGTTTAATATGCCTTTGAAACATGTAATTCAAAATGTCTAATAGATATTAGAAATATGAGATTGAAGGGATGAATAAAGACTAGGGCTAGATGAGTAGATCTGAAAATTAGCTGTTTAAAGACCATAGTTGAATTTGTACACATTGATGAGAACATCAATTGAAATGATAGAGCAAAGAGAAGAGAAGGCCCAGGATGGAACTAAAGGAGATAGTTGTAATCTGGATAAAAATTCCACAAAGAATACTGAGAAGTGGTCAGGAAGGTAGGAAGAAAACCAAGAGAAAAGATCTTCCTGAAAATCTAGAGAGAAGAAAGATCAAGAACAAGGGGATGATAGCATCAAAGGTTGTAGATAGGTCAAGAAAAATCAAGATTAAAAAAGGTCATTGGATATTGTGAGAGATGTAAGATTAGATATATAAGAGATAATTAACATTATATATGATAAAAGATCATTGGTAATTTTAGAGAGAACAGTATCAGTTTAATAATGAAGTCAGAATCCATACTGCAGAGAGTTATGAGGAAGGTAAGAGAAAGAAAGAAGAGTCATAGATTACAGATAGGCTTCTCAAGGATCTTAGTCTACAAAAATGTTAGCAGATATAGGATGAGAGCTAAAAGGGATGCATGGATCAAATGGGAAGAAGCATGTGTTTCTAGGCAGTAGAGAATTGAAGATTAGGGAGAGAAAAGACCTTTTGCTGGAGAAGATAGGATGGAATGAAATCACTTATTCATGAAGAGGGGTTTGTTTTTTCAAAGAGAAGAGATTCCTTTTCTTGTGAGACAGGGGTGGAAGAGTGATGGAAAGTGTGGTGATGGAAGATAAGGAAGGGGGAGGTATTGGTAAGCAGTCTCTTTTTTGTAATATGAGGCAAGGTTCTCAAGAGGATATGAGGAAGGGGAACCATCGGAAAATAGACTAATGAAAAAGTTTGGAAAATGAATTGGTAAGAGTGATAGTGAGTCAATTAGAGAGGTATAAAATGATTAAAAATGCAACACTGAAGGCCCAGTTGAGATTATGTAACTTAAATTTGCAATTAATGTAGTCAGCAGAGTTTCATATTTTTTTTCAGCTTCATTCAGCATCTCATGAGAAGCAGCAAAGGCAGTGAATTTTGAAGGTGAAGTGAAGTCCTATTGTAAAAAAGACTACATTGTTATACATCAAATGAAACATTTATCTGATCTAATTATAACACAAGAGGAGAAGATTTACTACTCTATACATGTAAATTTCTATTTAATTTTTTTAATCCGAGAGTAAAGTCTCTAAAATATTAGATAATTTCTCATTAAAGGATTCATGGGAAGACATAGAGGAGAAATTTACAGGCTGTTAAGACATAGATTGGTTAAAATCTGGATCATGGGAAGGAATATCTGGATTGATGAGGTCATGGATTTATTGAAGTGTAAGTGGAGATGATGAGAGACTAGAGAGCAATGCAACAAGATGTGCAATGGCATAAAAACTGAGAAGATGAATTTAGTTTTAAAAGAGAGAGAAAGCGATGACATGACACCCAAAGGTATCTTTAAGTTTTCTAGGAATAACACTAAATAAAAAAACAAGAATATATGGGCTTGAATTTCAGAAAAAAATAATCCAGTTTGAAATAAGGTATAACTGAATTTAATGATTTACTATCAAATCACACTAATTAGATTACATAAAAAGAAAATAGAGCAAACTTATATTTATAAAAAGAAAGAAGCATATCTAGTCAACTCAATTAGCAGTGCTTATAAGGAGAATCATTACTGATGAATCAATATTCATAAATTGATAAGGTCTTTTTTAAACTATTTAAAATCTTGATTTCTTAGTGCATTATTTACAGTATAGAAATCATACAATTATGATATAAATATCTAGTTTCCTTGTCTTGCTCACTTGTACTCTATTTCGTGACTGTATCTGATCACTTCTTGGATAGGGAAAAGGAGCAGCCTAAAGCAGTTTTATGATCATTCACAAAACTTTTCAGTTCATATTTCCCTGAAGTAGGGACATACTAGTTTTGTTTAAAAGACCCCCTTCTTCTGTACTAAATTTTAAAAAATGATCCTATGGATTTGTATAAAATATAATAACTGAGGAGAGTAAATGATAATGTGAAGAAGGATTTGAAAAAAAAATTACTTTCCCATCCCTAATTACTTTCTTGGTCTTCCTTCTTCCCTTCCAGGTATAAAATTGAGAGTTTATCTTATATGTCATATATGATACGACCCTTGTAAATGTATTCTTGAACATAAATTCTTTGGGAAAAATGCAATTGTGAATAATTCTCATGCCCGAAATTTTTTATAAGACTAAGTTTAAAACTCTTTTGTGTGGGACAGAGTAAGCAATTAATAAATACTTCTTTATTGTTGGATAATTGATTTGTGTGTTCAATTCATTTCATCAAACATTAATGAGAAACAATCTATGTGCAAGGAGCTGCATTAGGTCTCACAGGAGAACCCAGGCTTAAACAATACACTGTCCCCACACTTACTGCTTAATAGCACTATCAGACTTGCACACAGTTAACTCTAATGCATGAATGCCTTAGGTGCAAAACAGTGCTGTGTGAGGTTTTATTGCTTAGATATCCTGCTTCAAGCTATCCCAATACTATTGGCTATATAAATCAAAGTAATTATTTATTTGGAAATATATTTTTCCCTTATTGTTGGTATTTATAAAAAATAATAATTATTATTACAGACTCATATCCCTTCCATATTTATTTATCTGTGAACATTTCATAAACTTCAATAGAATGTAAGCCCCTTAAGGTTAGAGACTGTATCTCCAGTACCTAGCACAATGTTTGAAGCATAGTAAACACTTCTTAAATGTTTGTGATTTATTTTTAACCAAATCAATGGTTTAATCCCTGGGAGGGACTTCCTCTTTCAGCATAGCTCAGATATTCTCTGTAGTTTATAGCCTTAACATCTTACTTAGAGTACTTAGGCAATGTGTCCAAAGTCATCCAGCTGGCATATGCAGAAATGAAATGGAATTCAGGTATTCTTTACACTGAAGCCAGCTTCCTATCCCTATGTTAAGCTTCTCAATCAGTTTACTGATTGAAGTAATTTTTTTCTAGTAACTGGTAAAGGTAGTAATTATTCCTTTAAAGTATTCTTTAACAAGTATTCTAGTTGTTTAATGTATATTTTAATATTTAATATATATTTTATAGGGTTAAGTAGCATTAAGAAATATGGCATGGATTGAATATCATCATTAAACAAATTTTGTTATTCATCCTGAATCTTCTATTATCTCTCTTGTGGGTTTCCGACCAAGAATAATGTCAAGATTTAGACTTATCTAATATTTTATTAACATATTGGGATTGGATTGGATTATTTTTACAAATAACATTCAAAACATTATAGTAGAGACCAGTCTTATTGATACCCTTTAATTATATGAAAGGATATTTTTGGATAGGGGGGGGACATAAGAGGAGGAAAAGAAGTTTGTTGCTTTTTAATCTCCTGCCCTGTATGTTTTTTTTCCTTTCTCCAAAATAACACTTAGCCATCTCTGAAGCATTTTGGCTAATGTAACTTCATCTTAATATCATTAAATACCTTTATATATCAAAGTTTGGAGTCTCTAGAAATATAAACAATACAACAATGTCCTTTTGGGTCAAGACTCAAAGAAATAAGCAAGATAGCAGTATGTAGTGCTCAACTACTAACAGATAAATGAAATGCAGAGGAAAGTTTTTCATTTCCCTGGAAGTTAAGGTAGCAATTCAAAGGGAATTTTGATGTGTGTCAATGACAAAATATTTTTTTATGATTAATATCATTGACCAAGGATACAACTTTGAGGATTTATTAAATGTTTACTATATTTGTGTGTTTTAACTCTCCCCTTTCCCCCCCCCCCAAAAAAAAAGATATCTGGAATAAAATTTCACTTAAAAACTAAAAAAAAAAAAAAAAACCAAAACCTCAAATTCTTGCCCTTGGCTAAGGGATACCACTGGTGGCCTTGTTGTTCCCATAGGACCATAGTGTCAAATTGCCTTTAGCTGAAACTTGGAGATCTCAGAGCTTATCTAGGGGCATAGGAGACATTTCGTGAACTCTTACCAAACAGCTCTCACAGTTTGGAATTGTAACTATAAGAAGCTCTTACACTTGAGAACAGAAAATAAATAATACTAATATAGACACTAACCATAAATGTTCCTTAATATGTATTCTTACTGCACTTGGCTCATATAAAGTTTTTACTTACATATTTATGCTCATCGTGCCATTTAACACTAGAAGCTCCTTAAAGACACTTATCTGGTCTTCTGTTCCTCTTCAGTCAATGATATAAGTAAGTCTACACTAACTTGGTGATTGTTTACTTACTGAAGGCATTGATAGAATCAATAGAATCAAAAGAATCAAATGTTAAATCTGTGATTCTCGAAGTATTTGGTCTCCCATCCTTTTCTGCCATTACCTTTTCTTCACATAAATACCTTGACACCCTCCTCCATACAACAACATTTACTTGGTATTGGAAAAAAAGGAGAAAAAGTGATACCATCTTTAATTTGTTTTACTGAAGAGGGAGGAGGTTGACAGGTAGGAGTAAGCTAAGTAAATGGAATAGTGTTGGAGTGTAGAGGGAAAAAAATAGGAAATGAACGGGAAAATATTGGTGATAATAAGGAAAGGTATCTGGGCTGTCATTACACTGAGGAAGTTTGGAGGTGATTGAGGGCATCCTTATTCAAATACAATAAGATAACATACATAAAAGTCTTTGCAAACCTTAAAGTGGTACACATATATACATACACACACACACACGGATACACACATACATACACACACATACGCATTGAATATATACTGATAATACCTAATTGTTGGAATACACAGGAGAGCTGTTGGAATATACGGGAGCCACCTGACAGTGGCTGCTGGAGATCCAACCCAGAAGGGATCTCCTCTTGTGAGAGGATGATACAAGGAGACTGAGAGCCTGAAATTCCTTCAGATGTTATAATTCATAGCTGTGGAGGCTCTCGGAGAATTGACCTGTCCTTTAACACCTAATGTGTATAAATTAGGTTTATATATTACTAATAATTACTTTTTTGGATGACATATATGTGAAGCACTGAGAAGTTATTTTATATAAAATACATATACATACATTATTATTATTGTTGTTGTTTTCATCAGTATTCCCAATATGTGAAACAATATGTTAGAGCTTATGAATACGAATTTCTCTTCACTTTAAAACAAGACAATATAAAGGGAAAAAACCATGAGAGAAAAGAAGATCCAGTAGCTACTCTAATTGTATCCAAATGTTTTAGGCATTGTTATTAACTTCATTCTTTTGGTCAATTTCATATTTGTAATTATTCAAATAACCCCAATGGAAACTCATCAATGTGCATATTCCCTCTACAGAGCTCAACCCATTCTTGCCTGACCATCTGGGGTAATTTTTTTTTTCATTTTTTCTTAGTTTTTTCACCAAGAGTCCAAAGCACCTTTAGGGCTTTCCTTTTACAGTGAAGCTCAGAGGATGATGTTAGTTTTACCTTGCTTTTATCTTAAGACTTCTTTTTCTTTAATGACATTTCTTTGATAACATATTTTACTCCTGATCTTTTTAAATGGCTCTTTATTTATTATGTATTATGGCCTGTTTTTGTCCTTCCCCTACCCTACTTAACCATGTGATGGGTAAATTGCTAACTTTTTTTTTTCATTGTCTGACTTCTTTTTTCAAAGGTAACTAATATGTTTATCTTCAAACTCTTAAAAGAACAACTCTATAGAAATCTAAAGTAGTATTTTGTTGCTATTAATTTCGTTTTCCTTTAATTTTTTTTTGCTAATATATTCCAATACATTTCATCAATATGAGTATTCCTTTCATCAATGCAGATCACATCCCATGTGTGTTTGTGGGTCCTATGTCTTATCTGTATCCTCCTATTATATCACTATGAAGGTAATAGGGAGGGAATCCTAAATATACTTAGATCCTCCTGTTGTCTTACATTAAGAATGTACTAATGAAGAATGTTGGCTAATTATCAGTTATCTTTCACTGTCATATTCCTGGCCCATTTTTTTTTCTTCATATGTTTCTCTGATAACAGTCAATATATTTTCTCCCATGTATAATTCCTTTGTAGTTTAATCATGCCCACCTTGTGTCTTCTCATAGTCCTTTGGAAGATAGATATAGATAGATAGATAGATAGATAGATAGATAGATAGATAGATAGATAGATATAGATATAGATATAGATATAGATATATGTAAGGGTTGCTACTTCAAAGAGAAGCTTGGAGTTATGCAAAGAGAAAGAGTTTTTAAATGGCAGTCCAGTCTGCTATTCTTTTCAATCTGGACTCAATTCATTGTCTATTTTATTTGCTAAGTCTCTCCAAAATAAGTCTCCTGATGGATGAGCAATATACATTGTTCATTCAAATGTGTGGTAGGGGTAAGTGGTAGGTGGGTAGAGATAATCATTAGATCTGTGTTTTCAATGCAGAGGGAGTTCCTGGGTGAGGAAATTTCATCTAGCTACAATTTATAGTCAGAAAGTTTTGTAGAGTGAATGTGATTTGCCAAGGGCACATAGCCATCAAGTGTCAAAGGCAGAGGCAGGATTTTTACTCAAATCTTTCTGGTTCCAAGACCACATCTTTATCCATTATTTCATAGTTTCTTTTTGAAGTTCATTTTTTTTTTTAGAATGTGTTAATAACCACCTTAAGTTAAAGATGAGAAAATCCTCAACTAAATAAGAAAAACACAACTCTACTCTTAGCTATATAAATTCATTTTCAAGTTCTGCTTATTTTAATATAGGTTTAAATAAATCTTCCTTTCAAATTTCTGCTTCTACTCTGCCAGATTACTAAAACATTTAACAGTGAAATGCCAAAACTTGTTTGAAACCTGAACTCCTCAATGTCAATTTAAATATCCAAATGAACTATGAAGATGGTTAGCATCAAAGTGTCACTAGCAGCATGTTCCAAAGAAAGCCAGCAACTTTTTTAAAAAGCCAAGATGCCTTTTTAAAAAGGCTAGCAATGTAATTCAATTAAATTCAGTAGCAATTAAATGACTGTTTGTTAACTACTTTTCTGTACAAGACACTGTATTAGGTTTGGAGGATAAAAGATATGCCCTCTCCCTCCCACCCACAAAATACTCTCTGACCTCAGAAAATTTATGAGAAATATTAATTATTTCCAAGTTAAGACATCTGGTCTAGCTTAGCAAGAAGATAAAAATAAAGTAGCCCTTGAAAAATCCTAAATTTAGATTTAGGTACCTACATTTAGAAATTTTTTATAAAAAGTATGTAATTGCCTACATAAAAAGTATAGTGGGGAAAATGTCTATAGGCCTATATTCTTTTCTGAGTGTTTTCACTTAAGAACAAAACTTGGCATTTCCAGATAGCTATAAGGTATGCATACAAAAGTATTTGATGCAAGATATTTAATGTTTCCTCACAACAAGTAGGTGCAGTATGTGCAGTATGTCTTATACCTCTTATAAGCCCCATTTCACAGATGCAAAAAAATCACTTAGTTGCTGTATAACCCCAGGCAACTAATTAGTTCCTTGAAGCTTCATTAACTAATTCCTATCCTAAATATAACATGAGGTTATTAAGACACAATTGATAGTATCTGTGCGAATTTTAAAAAATAGAGTATTATGCAAATTTAAATGCTTATTTATCTATTAGTAATGTCATTACAGTCAAAATAGATTTGTCTGAAGTTTAGCATGGAATGTGAATGAGAGTAGATCCCTCCATAAAGCTCAGGATTCTTAGAAAGATTTTCTGGTAGCCATATAGATAATTGGAAGAGTGGTCTTGATGAATTTTCTTTTCATCTTTGGGAAATTAAAACTGGTGAAATAAAAATCTGAAACAAATCAAAATTTCACCTCTACAAGAGAGCTAATGATGTTGATGCTCTTTACTTAAAAAGATTTCTTATTTGAAGGAGTAGAATCAGCTGTCAGATGCGACTTACTCTAGAAAACTGAAGAAATAAAGACAGTTTCAGTAGTCTCCCCCAGGGAACAAAGTATCTCATGACAAGCATGTTTCTGTATCAGAAAAATCCCTTAAGTGAATCCCATACCCCAAAGCAGATGTTTCCTTGCTTTGTGACTCTACATATACACACATACACACCCCCCCCCACACACACACACACAGAACTGAATTACTTGAAGTTTGCTTCCTGCTCTATTTTAAAAAAATATTACTATATTATAATTTTGACCCTATCTTTTTCATTTATCTTATATTATTTTCCATCTTGATGTCTTTTTATGCTCAATAGGTGCTGTTCAGCTTATATCATCATATATACTAGTTTTTATTAATCTAAGCAGATGTACGTTGGCATTAAAAATACATCAAAAAAAATTCAGTTGTGAATGATAGAATCCCTTTACATTTTTCACTCCATGTCTTTATATAACATAAAAATGATATAAAAATGCAAGAAAAACATGGATAAGAAACTAAACAAGTCCCAACTCCAACAAACTAAAGAAAATGGCAGGAAATAGATTGCAGAGAATTTGTATTCATAATACTTTATTGTTGTTCAATCATGTTTGATTCTTCATGAATCCATATGGTTTTCTTGGCAAAGATAGTGAAATGGTTTATTATTTCCTTCCCAGCAGAAAAGGCAAACAGATGTAAAGTGACTTGCCCAGGGTCACACAAAAGCCACAAGCTGGATTTGAATTCATCTTCCTGACTCTAAACCCAGCACTCTATCCACTGATCCAGCTGCTTTTGTTCATAATATTTTGTTTATACAGTAAGGATTCTCAACAGAGAGAAAGAGACAGAGACAGAAACAGATAGACAGAATCCAACACAGGGAGATAGAGAAATCACAGTGATGAGCCTCACTCAGGTTATCTCTATTGGTTTTTGGACTTACAATACATTGCCAGAACTATACAGGAATGAATCTTTCCACATTAATAAGATTTACCAATACTTCTGCTTATCTGGCCTAATCTTCAAGAACCTAGGGTCACTCCCACACTAACATCAGTCACTGAAGTATGGCTTTTGTTGGGGAGAAAACAATATAACTTCATAAATTGACAGTCATTGCAGAAGAAATGTTTTCAAACAAAGTTACTGAGTTTCTACTAAACTATTCCACCTGCCCTTTGTATATGATGTTATACCTCCTACCTCACAGCTTTGTACAAACCATTCCCCATGCCTGGAATGTGTTCCCTCATCACTAACATCATAAATTTACTAACTTCCTTCAAAGCTCAAATCAAGTGCCTTCTTCTAGTGTGCCTTTCTTGATTCGATAAATTGCTAGTGTTCTCCCTGTCCTGGTACTATGTATATGTTTTTACATTTAATTATATATGATGTTTCCTCTAATTGTATGTAAACTCTCTGAAAGCTGGAACTATTTCATAATCGTTTTTCTTTGTCTTGGTGTCTGGAACATAGTAGGTGCTTATTGAAATGATTTCTTAATAGAAAAATATGTAATTTGGTATTGGACCTGATAAGTCCCCTTAAGCTCTAAAGCTATGATTCTATATTTGTGCTACATATAAAAAAATTTTCAATTAAGCCTTGAAAATCTGCAATTATGCTGATCTTGTTAAAACACTTGGCTCTGCTGAAATAATCAGGCCTCTGGTCATGTTTTTGAGAGCCAATCATAGTGAAAACTTCAGTTCTTCCTCACTTTCCCATCTCATACATTTTCATCTCCAGCCTGTGGATTATAAATGGCCTCCATTTAAACTTTATATTTTAGTGTCAGAATCAAGCAAGCAACAAACACTTATTGAGCACCTACCATATAGAAGGTTATGTGTTCTCAGGTTCTCTAGGCCAGCATTTTTCAAATTGTGCTACAAGGAACCCTGAAAAGCTCCAAGTTTGTTTGTTTTCATGACCCTTATATTTATGAATAGGCATTAAAATAGTGATTTTAGATAGTTTTGCTACAAGGCTTCTGGGTTCTATCATTATGGACAATTTTAAGAGCCATTGCTGAAGGGGCACGGTGTCCAACTCAAATAGAAATGGAATTCATGCATAAGGATTCCTGCAGGCAACATATTGACTTAGAAAACCACACATGTTCATTTATTTATTTGTTTGTTTGTTCAGTCTAATGTTTCCTATCTAAAAACATATGATTTGGAGTACAAACAGGAATTTTGCAAGTCACATGTGACTAGCAGGCCCAAGTTTGATACCTTTACCCTAGGGGATTGGAAAACATGATACCAACAACAGAGTTTATAACTTTGTAAAGAAGACAAGACACACACCAAAATATATAAGTAAAAATGAAAGGAAGGAAGAATATCTCTCTCACAACTTTTCCATAAAATGTCTTTGTTTCTTGAAAACTATTTACCTTTCATAATCATCTTTAGCTTTCAATATTTACTTCTCCACTTGAAACTTTTAATCATGCCCCATTGCCTAGCATATACATTTTAAATTCTTGTTCCTAGCACCCTGGATACCTTAGAATCAGCCAGAGTCAAGATAAGCAAAAGTCCTTGGTCTTTATTCTTGGTCTTTAGGGGTAGAAATGAATTGGATGGACGCATGATCTCCACAATCTTCCTTCTCTTCATCTTCCACCAAAAGTGACTCTGGCTCATCTTACTCCATCTCCTAGTCCCTCCTACAATTCTCTGTGTACACCAAATGATAGAGCCAGCACAGAATAATGGAAAGGGCCATTTTCCAAGCATATTCTAATAAAGTATTGTCCAGTAAGTAATTAGCTTTAAGTGCTTGGTTGTCCAAATGCACCTACTTAAAGTTTCAGCCCTTTACAATTTTTCTCGGACCTTATTTCATAGAATGCTTCATCTAGCCCCACTGAACTATTTCCTGTGCTAAATTTGAGTTCTCCTTCCCCCATTTTCAGTTCTTGCTAATGGGTAGATAATTAAACTGGCATTATCATTGCTTCCATGAAGGACAACTCTGTGATTTAATTCTTACTTATTCATAATTCTAGCAAAGAAAACTTTTTAGCTTTACTTATTAAAGCCACAAGACTATAAGAACCCAACTAGTCCAAATTAGCTTTTTATACATAAGGAAACTGAGGCCCAAGGAAGTTAAATAACTTGCTCAAAATCACACATATAGTAAGTAGAAGAGCTGGGATTTGAATTCAGGTTCTCTGACTTCAGAATCAGTAATCTTTACATTGTATCATATTACCATCTTCAAGGTTCAACTCAAGGACTGCTTTCTCTTCCCCTAACTTCCCCAGCAGAAAGTGATCTTCCCATCTTCAAATACTTCATTTCATATTGCTTGAATCTCTCCTTTGCACTTAGCACACTCTCCTTTATGTCATGCTTTTTTGTGTCTTTCTGTCTATTAAACAATCCCTCATAATAGATGGTGCAACTTTGTCTTTGCATCCTTAGATTCTAATGCAGAGGCTTAGGAACTTAGTAGGAAATTCACCAGTTTTCATTGTTGAATTCACACACACATATACACCTTTTTTTTTATATTTTTACTGTACTTTTTTTTATTTTTTAAAGAGTTTTTCCACATCAATCTTTGCAGAAAAAGAAGGTATATAATACTGACTGAGGAGCCAAAGCAAACATGGAAGCTGAGCGACATCAAAGTAAAGCCAATTATCTCAGCAACAGGGGTGCTTTGATATACAAAAGTTGGACATTTTGTGGCAAAAAGGATATGTGATGTGCTGGCATCAATTCAAAAACTGGTTTCCTAGGTACTTGCCAGGAGATTTCTGGCCTTGTAAAGGATTATTGTCAAGTAATTGGCCAATTCTTCCCCTCTTCTCTTTCTCCTCTAAATTAAATAATAAGAGTAATTCTACTAACTTTTGATTGAAGAGATATAAGTTCCAAACCCTTCTGTCATATTATCTTCCACTTTTCACTTTTCCTATGTTTGAATTTATCAATGATGAAACAAATGGGAAGGAGCAATGTTATGTGAATTGTATAACTGATTCTCAGAAAATATTAATTTTTTCCCAATTACTAAATACTAAATAAGATTATGTTAAATCTGGAGAATCTTTTTGAAAACTTAACTATTTAGAACTTTGTGCTATATTACTTCATGGAAAATGCTTGTATTTGGTCAGTTTTTAAAATTTTCATGGTCTATTGTAACAGTGATTTAATGATAAAGTCTATTAAATTAGAACATGTTCTTCAATTGCTGATATGATTTTTCATTGGAAGTATATCTTGTTTGGCATTGCAGATGGCTGACAGGTAGTCAGTTGATTGGTTTCACTGTTTATCTAGTGTTTCTTTGTCAAATGATGTAGTAGGTAATGTGGTAATGAGTCAAGTACTATGGCTAAGCGTCTGCTAGTACAGGATGTTCTTGTTTTAACTCATCGGAGCTAAAGAGATAAAAAGGAAGGCCAGCATGCATTTGGATAGGTAGGGATATAGCTCACCCTTCCACTCTCCTCCAAACCCCCCACTTTTTTTTTCTTTAGAGTTAACAAAACCTACAACTCCCAAGTGTGTTCCTGCAGATGGAATCCTTACCAAATGCCAGAATATTGAACAATGTGCATTGATGATAATTGACAGAGATAACACACAACATGTTACATGTTAGCAGGGAGTGGAGGCATTGTATCTTCAGGCTACAATTAGCTGGTGTGATATCTTGTAACATATCTCATGCCAGTTCATGCCAGCTAGAAAAATCACATGATTCATTATAGTATAGATTAGGTCTTGTTTTCAATTTAGTCTTGATATTATGGTTGGTTAAACATTGTTGATAAACTGATTATGTTACTAAAATAAACCAAAGGCATTCCTTTTAGAAAAGGGTTGGGGATGGGGAGGTTCTTAAAAAATAAACAATACTGTTATGGTAAAGACTACACACACACACACACACACACACACACACACACACACACACACACACACACCACCAAATTAATATACAATGAGAAATATGTAATAAAATAAAGGTAAAATAAAACAAGTAATAATTTATTTTTAAATTAAGTCAGTTTTCAGTCTTTGGGGATTAATGACCCCCATTTCTATTTGAATTTTACATCACTGGAAAGCACCAAAAGTTCTTCAGAAATTAGCATAATTTTTGTTGTTACAAAGCACTTTCAGGGATATGATCGCTTTCTATATTCACAAAGAACCCTTAAGACAGTGGTATGAAGCACCTAATTTCTTTTTTTTATTATTATTTTAGGTTTTTATTTGTAATTTTTCAGCATTGACAATTGCAAAACCTTTTGTTCCAATTTTTCCCCTCCTTCCTCCTATCCCCTCCCCCAGATGGCCGGTAGACTAAATACAACATATGTATACATATCCATACAGTTGTTTTGCTGCACAAGAAGAATTGAACTTTGAAATAATGTATCATTAACCTGTGAAGGAAATCAAAAATGCAGGTGGACAAAAATAGAGGGATTGGGAATTCTATGTAGTATTCACACTCATTTCCCAGAGTTCTTTTGTTGGCTGTAGCTGGTTCTATTCATTACTGAACTATTGGAACTGATTTGGTTCATTTCATTGTTGGAAAGGGCCACGTCCATCAGAATTGGTCATCTAGTATTGTTGTTGAAATATATAATGATTTCTTGGTCCTGCTCATTTCACTCAGCATCAGTTAATTTAAATCTCTCCAGGCCTTGCTGAAATCATCCTGCTGGTCATTTCTTATAGAACAATAATATCCCATAGCATTTCTATACCACAATTTATTCAGTCATTCTACAGTTGATGGGCATGCACTCAGTTTCCAGCTTCTGGCCACTACAAAGAGGCCTGACACAAACATTCTTGCACATACAGGTCCCTTTCCCTTCATTAAGATCTCTTTGGGATATAAGCCCAGTAGTAACACTGCTGGATCAAATGTTATGCACAGTTTGATAACTTTTTGAGCATAGTTCCAAATCGCTCTTCAGAATGGCTGGATGTATTCACAATTCCACCCACAAAGTTTCAGTGTCCCAGTTTTCCCACATCCCCTGCAACATTCAACATTATCTTTTCCTATCATCCTAGCCAATCTGAGAGGTGTGTAGTGGTATCTCAGAGTTGTCTTAATTTGCATTTCTCTGATTAAGAATGACTTGGAGCATCTTTTCATATGACTAGAAATAGTTTCAATTTCTTCATCTGAGAATTGTCTATTCATATCCTTTGACCATTTATCAATTGGAGAATGGCTTGTTTTCTTATAAATTAGAATCAACTCTATATATTTTGGAAATGAGGCCTTTATCAGAACCTTTGACTGTGAAAATGTTTTCCCAGTTTATCGTTTCCTTTCTAATCTTGTCTGCATTAATTTTGTTTGTCCAAAAACCTTTCAATATGATATAATCAAAATTTTCTATTTTGTGATCAATAATGATCTCTAGTTTTTCTTTAGTCATAAATTCCTTCCTCTTCCACAGGTCTGAGAGCTCTCATTCTTTATGCCTAGATCATGAACCCATTTTGACCTTATCTTAGTGTATGGTATTAAGTATGGGTCAATGCCTAGTTTCTGCCATACTAATTTCCAACTTTCCCAGCAGTTTTTGTCAAACAGTGAATTCTTATCCCAAAAGCTGGGGTCCTTGGGTTTGTCAAACACTAGATTATTAAAGTTATTGACTATTTTGTCCTGTGAACCTCACCTATTCCACTGATCAGCTAGTCTATTTCTTAGCCAATACCAAATGATTTTGGTAACCACTGCTTTATAATATAATTTTATATCTGGTACAGCTAGGCCACCTTCATTTGATTTTTTTTTCATTACTTCCCTTGAAATTCTCAACCTTTTGTTGTTCCATATGAATTCTGTTGTTATTTTTTCTAGGTCATTAAAATAGTTTTTTGGGAGTCTGATTGGTATAGCATTAAATAAATAGATTAGCTTAGGTAGAATTGTTATCTTTATTATATTTGTTCACCCTATCCAAGAGCACTTAATATTTTTCCAATTGGCTAAATCTGACTTTATTTGTGTGGAAAGTGTTTTATAGATTTGCTCACATAGTTCCTGATTTTCCCTTGGCAGATAGATTCCCAAATATTTTATACAATAGGTAATTACTTAAAATGGAATTTCCCTTATTCCCAATTTCTGTGAGGTAATTGAGACTGACTACCTGGGACATATATTCATAGCATAGCAACACTTGAGTTTAGATCTTCTAACTTTCTGTTTCTTAGCCTAGGGCTCTTTCCATTAACCTTCTTGTCATATTGTCCTGGTTAAGGAAGAAGTTAGTAATAGAGAGAAGTATTTGAACATGGAATAATTGTAATAAAAATGGATAGAACTGGAACTTCAGACCTAAAATTAACCAATCAATGACTGTTTAATAAAAACAGTAGTAATAACACAGCAGCACTTATAGCACCCTTCTTAGGCACTAAACTAAACACTTTATAAATATTATTTCATTTGATCTCCATAGCCAGCCATCCTGGTGCTATTATTGTTTCCATTTTATAAATGAGAAAACTGAAGCAAACAGATGTTATTTGCCCAGGTTCAAATAGTTAGTTCACATAGTTAGCATAGTGTCTGAGGTCACATTTTGAACTCAAGGCATTTTGACTTTAGGCACCATCTAGTTACCCTTAACGATTTAAAAGCACCAAAAATGTTATGCTTTAAACTGATCAATAACTCCAACTGGGTCATTATTAATAAGGTGGCTTCCTTCTTCTGAACAAATGAAACCTCCTTCAAGACTTCCTGGCCTATGTTACTGGCACACAAGTAAAGGCCATGTTGTACACTGCTCTGTCACTCTATATCACCCTAGTGTTTGACAATAATGCTCTGTGGCAACTAAAATGTAAAGGGGATAACATCCATTTGGGGATCATTATGAAATTATTGTGGTGAACCAGAGCAGATCAAACTCATTTTACAAATGCCAAGGTTTGCTGTCCTTCAGAATTACCTTCTTTGCACATCTTTACTTTAGAAAAATCTGGGAATACTCAGGTTTTTACATTTCAGTCATTTTTCAGTTGCGTCAGACTCTTTGTGACCCCATTTGGACCTGGTTTTTACATAGAAGTTCTATTTACATAGGCAATGCCTGAGGCTCCTGAGCATCATTTGCACACTGAAAATGTATAAGTAGATATCAGCTTGTGAACAGAAACAGCATAGTAAAGGGTAGAGGTTCTTAAACTGGGGTTTACAGATCCCCAAAGGAGTCCATGAATAGATTTCAGGGGGTTCATGAACCTGGAGGAGGAAAAATTGTATCTTTATTTTCACTAAGCTCTAAATGAAGTTTAGCATTTCCTTTAATTATCAATATAGGCAATAAACATAATTCTGAGAAGGTCTCTATGGGTTTTCTCAGAATAAAAGAGGGTCCAGGTTAAGAACGCCTGCTCTAGGAAAATGGACATTGAATTGGGCTCAGTTGTTCCCCGTTGTTCCTGATTGTGTTACAAAGTCACAAGATTAGAGATCATTTAGTATAATTCTTCCTTTAACAGATTATTACAAAAATTCTGTAGTTTGAGATCCTCTAATCCAGGCGGCTCAGTTTACTCATGAGGAAAATAAGGCATCAAAAGGGTAAATGTATGATTTGCTAGAGATCACAAATCAAAGTAAAAGTCACAGCCATAGCAAATTATCCCATGTCCCTGAGCCTCAGTTTCCTCATCTGTAGAATAATACTAATAATAGTATTTTTTACTATAGCCTTAAAGAGGTATCATAAGAAAAACCTTTTGCAAACTGCAAAGGGATTTATAGAAGTATCATTCTTATTAAAAGCAGACTATAAAAGCATTTAATTATTTGATTAGGTTTTCTGGGGTTTTGTTGTTATTGTTGTTATTGTTTGTCCTTCTCAAAGAGAACCATGACATCAGAGAGGTGATGTCATGACATACAAGTGAATTGGATTTAAGTGAGGGAGGGCTGTTCAAGGTCAGCTGCCTCACTTTCTCTTCTGGAGCCAATGACAAGATATAGATCAAGACAACTGGAGATGGCCCAGGATGATACTGGAGACCTTGAGGATACTGAGGCTCGAGGAGGTTAAAATGATTAATCTCAGATCAGAGTTGGTAAGCTTCAAACATAGGATCTGGATCCAGATTTGACTGACTTTAGAACTGTTACAATAAGTAAAGAGAGAAATTGGAGAGGTTCGGGGAAATGCATTTAAAACTTCTAAGATAACACAAGCCAAGGCACCTTTTTGCCTTTTATAAATCTGAATGAGTTCTGGGACAGAGAAAGTTATTTAATTTGACTGTAAGTTAGAATACATGAAATATTTGTTAATTGTTTGGAAACAAGTGGGTAGATATTAATAACTAGAAGAAGAATCAAAATATTTCTCTCTTTTTACCCTTTTAGTAGCTTACCCTTTTAGTTGGCAATATATTCCATATACCTTGATGTCCAATGTTTTTTGGCTTCTTCACACTCAGACAAAGTTACCTGTGTATGACCGTAAATTCCATTTGTGTCCAGTGCTATAAATTTGCTTTAAACTTTGCCATTGATTGCCTTATAATCTGGAGCTGCCCTTTTTCTCTTATCTTCCATCTAAGAATTGTTATTAATTACCTTTCTTTTTTATCCATAAGGATCCTGTAACAATTAAAAAATCATTCAGATTTTGATTTATGTGATAAGAGTCAAATACATAGGACCTGTGTCTTAGGAGATCTTTGAAACCCAATGTTTAGCTGCTGTATGTATGTTTGGAGGGGGGTGGGGCAAAGAATATTATGCACACACTTCTGGGAGAAAGGATTAATCATTTGATTGAAAATTCTGTGGTTTGATATACACATGATATGCATTTGTTTCCTCCAATATATTTCATCTTTTCCATATATATATATTTGTATATATATATATACATATATATATATTCTTATAATTTATCATATTACAGTTTCCACCTATTCACATCCCCTTGCTGCCAACTGCCACTTAATAGAGAATATCTAAATGAACAAAATCAACTATTGTTTGAATTTATTAACACTTTGTTGTTTTTCTCTAATTAAATGCTTTTATTTAAACTTTCTTACCTTTTGCTATAAAGGCAGTGGTCTTAAGAGATTTTTTTGTAAGAGTGGGGATATAATCTAGCCTTAATTAAATTGTTCAGTCATTTTCAATACTGTCAACTCTTAGTGACCACATGTAGGGTTTTCTTGGCAGAGATATGGAGTAATTTTTCAGGTCCTTCTTCAGCTCATTTTAAAGATGAGAAAACTGAGGCAGATAGGATTAAGTAACTTACTCAGGATCACACAGCTACTGAATGTCTAAGGCCAGATTTGAACTCAAGAAGAAGAGTCTTGCTAACTCCATCATTCTGTGTACTATGGCAACACCTAGCTGCCCCTTAATTGTATTAGTAAATTTCTCCATATAGGTGTTTGTGACTACTGTCGTATTTATTGGATACTCAGGACTTCAGAAAGAAATTCAGTTCATTGTTTGGATGTGTATACATATATTGTATTTAGCATATACTTTAACATAGTTAACATATTGGTCTGCCTGCCATCTAGGGGAGGTGGTAGGGGAAGGAGGGGAAAAGTTGGAACAGACGATTTTGCAAGGGTCAAGATGCTGAAAAATTACCCATGCACATATCTTGTAAATAAAAAAGCTATAATAAAAAAAAAAGAAATCCAGTTCAATTCAATTTTAATTGAACTTACTTTTATGCTGCATGTGTGTGTGCAGTGGGGGGAATGAGCTGAAAATGGGTTACAGTGATGAATAATTCCTTCTGCCAAAAAACTTCTAATCTGAAGATAGTCATATCCTTGGCATCTGCTGCTGGTCAAGATGGCTTCTTCCAGTACTATTTGGATAGAGAAGCTAGAAGAAAAGCCAGACATTCACATTATCCCTAGCTGAAAGATGTTTGTTCATATATTTTCTTCTTCTCCAAGCCTCATCTTTATCTTTCTAATTGTCTTATCTTTCAAATTTTCTTGACAGAATCCCCACTATTGTTAGCAACTTTCCTTCTTGAAAGTTAGGTACTATCATTATCATCATTTTACCTTTTTGAAAATTTAGGCAAACTCTAGGGCCATACATCTAGTAAATATCCGAGTTAGGATTTGAACTCCTCTCTAGCCTAGACTTGTACCACTTAGACTGAGATAGATCAGAAAGATGCTGACCAAGGCTACAGCCATATGAATTAATAGTGACAGATGCTAAATTATAATATGTTCACTCAATATTCCTCTCCCCACCACAACCCAGACTCCAAGTACATGAATTGTTCAATCTGGGAATTTTGTCTTACTACAAAGAATATCTATGCACCTTCCACCTACACTTGAAAGCCCAGCGTATAGGATAAGGCACGATAAGATATACAGGGCTTAAACCTATGATTTAACTATGGCAAAATTATATAATGATTGTTACTAATATCTTTTTGAGAAAGTCATAAAGGTTATGGGGTTGACTTGAATAATCAGTTCTTTGGGGGTTCAATTCCTTCCTTTCTCGTTTTAGGATTTAATGAACACAGGTTGCTCAACTGTGTGGTATGGGGGAGAGCAACCATAGAATCATTCGATATTAGTAGTGGTTAGTTCTACAGAAGAGACTTCTCCTTTGGATGCCGAAGGCCTCTCAAATAATAAAGATCATTAAGATAACAGCTGTTAAAAAAATAAAGGAAGCAATGGAAGACAATGTTTCATCCTGTATACATCTACACTATCTCTGTTGTCTTGTTGAAACAATCATTGTCATTAACTATACAGAACCAGGTAAAAATGAATTTGAAGGGAGACAACACTCATGTTGTCTGAGGAAGTCCCTAAGTTAAAAAAATTCTAGTGACAGAAACTCTTCCCCCAATACCCACTCTTGCAAAAAGTGGCAGTTGTTGATTGAGATCAACTGGTGGACTAAGTAACAGAGAGAAATAGGGCAGTGAGTCTACATGTGTGACTGTACCAGGCTTGAAACTAACTGGGGCCAGTTTTCCCCAGAAATTTCTTGGGGCAGGAATCAAGGTTAATGAAAAGGAAATTCCCATCTGTTGGAAGAAGCTGAGGCTTTGAAGTCTAGTCTTCATGGTAAATCCATCATCTTATGGGAAGAAATCTGAAAATGAACAATAGAAATATATAAGGGGAAAAAAGAGAAACCTAAGTGCGTCAAACTTTTCAAGAGGAAAAAAAATCAAATAAAAACCTAAAACATAAGATAATAAATCCACAGAGAACCTACTTGAATTAGAAGAGACTACAAAATTACTAAAGCGATAAGAAACCTCTCTATGTAAATACTGTAAGACAAAATTGAACTATCACCTGAAGAAAGACTTGGTGGATTCCTAAGAAACCACCTAGTGAATCCCTAAGAGAACATGGAACCATAATTGAAGAATGTTTCAAAAGAGAAAGAAGAATCTTGAGAGAAGAAGACAACAAATGAAGAATTTATATTTTGCACAGCAGAAATAATTAGCATATCTGGTAAATTTTACTTACTGTTGTATAGTCTCATTGAAGAAAAGAAAGAAAGAATAGTAGGATCCCAATACAAATATACTGAAGTGAAAGACATCAGAAAGAAGTGAAGGAAAAAACATGTATAAAGAACAAATGATCTGTATACAAGATTGATTTTCAAGACAAGATATTCCATAGAAGCAGCCTAAGGATCATGGCCTCCTAGAATATGACAATTCAGAAACTCTCAATATCATAATGCAAGAAATATTTTTTTAAAAAGCAACTGTCTAGAACCTCTGATTAAAGAAGGAGGAGGAGAAGAAGATGATGATGAATTTAAAGAATTCACAGATTGTCTATCAAACCAGCAGCAACAACAGAAACCTTATGCTTCAAATTCCAAGACACATAGTGTTAAATCTAACCATCATATATATGGTTAGATAAAGGAAAAGGTTAAAAAATCAAGTCATTTAAATTATCCTTTGCTGGAGGTAGAAAAATAACATTTACTCAGGTATTTTCTTCCTACTCCTAGACCTTACTCTTTCCTCTTTAAACTTCTTATATTTCAAATTTTCTCAATAAGAGACTCCTCTCTATTTGCTTTCCTTCCTGCTAGGTGGCTGCTATTATTACCCCTTTTTTATAGTTAAGGAAACTGAGATAAACAGAGGATAAGAAACTTCCAATGACTGAACAATTCTAGTTCAATAACAATAAGTTCTAGATCAGAAGTCAAATATAATCAGATATTTTAAAAGAGGAAATTAGAATAACACAAAACTACTCTACACTCAAAAGCTATTGCATTTCTTGGTGTGGTGCTAGTATACTGACCAGGTTTCACAGGCATTCAGAAATGAGATCAGAGTAATGGCTCTGTACTCTTCAGTTTGGTAGTCAGTCTAATATCTTTTCTTTCCCACACATTTCTTCAGAGCCTCTGAAACACTGAGCTAGTTCTGACAATGCATGTTTCAACTTCATTATTACTGTGTACATCCCTGCAAAGTACACTGCCAAGGGAAGTAAACTTATCTACAGAATTAAAAACTATTTGCTGTAATCTATGATTCCATATATGGAAGCCTCTGTGTTTTCTTGGTGTTGTTAGGCCAAAATTAGCTTAAACAGCAGAGAATTGATCCATACTTCTTTACATCTCAGCTTCAGAGGTTGTATTGAATACACAATCATTTGCAAACAAAAACTCATGCACCAACAGTCCCTCCACTTTAGCCCTGGCTTGTAACCTTTTCAAGTTGGATAATTTACTATCAGTGAGATAACTGACCTTGATGTGTTCACTTTAATTGAAGGCATTTGACAACATGCCTGAAAACATCATGCTAAAAAGCATGGGAACAAGCACACGGTCTTATTTCACTCCACTGGTGGCTGGGAAAGAAACACTCAAAAGAAAGTTTCTTCTGAAATCTAACCTAAACCTCACTCAAATTTCACCTACTGTAATTTAAACTCACTTGTTCACCCCAGGGATAAAGAATATGTGTTCTTTTTTGATAGGTAACTTTTTAGAGGCACTAAGCCTTTTCTCCAAACTAAATGATTTCAAAATTCTTTTAACTTTTTAATAAGTTCCATTTTCCAAACCTTTTATCATTATTACTCTCATTCAATTTGACATCAAATTCTATTGCTCTTAAGCTTCAAAAAGAGTAACTTGAAGGAATAATGTTTATATGTGACAGAAGGGCTATCTTCCATGCCTGCCCACCACAATCATATCTCTACATCCCAGGGCTTTATTAAACATCTGACAAACAAACCCCCTACAAATACAGAATTCATTGCTGATTCTGGTTATGCTTTTGGTCTGTATTCTTTTTACCAGTACATGACACACAGCAGTAAAATGACTTCATCACAAATGTGTTTAGGGCTCTCTTTCCTCTATCCTAAAGCACTTTATAAAAACAAAATCTAAATTTTGTTATTCTGATGGGGAAATCAAGGTATGAAGAGATTTCCTTGAATGAATAATGCTGAAAGAAGAATCCAATATTTTTAAGTCTTCATTAATAAAATGGGATTTTTTTTCCTTAACATTAAAAAAAAAAACCCTTATGATTTTTTTTTATTGTTGTCAAAATCCCCCTTTGCATTCTGAATTGTTAGGTCATCATCTTCTGTAGTATGTACAATACAATGTATTATGGAATTCTCACAAAGAAACAGATCTGAATGCTTTATAATAGATTTATTCTTTTCAATTTTTTGCTTCATCTTGTGGCTTAATAGAAATAGTTCAGCATGTTATATTGTATGATCTCTTCCTAAATAGATAAAAGATTTTTGTGTTTTGAAGCAAACATTTATATTGGTTAATTTGCTGTATTGCCTGCAGGAATGTTAGTCTGTAGGAGGAAAACAACTGTTTCCTGACAAGATTTTTCTTAACTCTTATAGAAACCATCATTTTAACTGTAAAACAAAGAGAAGTAATCTGTAAACAATTAAAGAGCTGTATCATCTAGCAATGTTTGTCATCCCTTGGAATATTTTTTTCTGTCAAAAGACCAGCCTTTTCTTAGTCTCCTGCTCTCTACTACTATTACTTTTTTGCAGTACCAGCCATGTAATATCTTTTGAGATAAAATAAAGAGAAGGGAAACTCTTCTTAAAGTCAAAAGTCTTGATTTCATGGTTGACTTTGCTATGCATTAGATACATGTACATGGGCCAAGCGGTACTGTGGACAAAGCCTAGTCTCTAGAAAATTAGTGCAAATCCAGTTTAGGGATACTATTTATGTGCCGTAATCCAACAAAATTAATGGGCAACTAGAAAGATAAGGGGGTGGGCATGGAATCCAGAAAATCTGAGTTCCATTCCAATCTTAGACACATTAGCTGTGTGATCCAAGACAAATGATTTAATCTGTTTACCTCAGTTCCCCAAATGTAAAATGTGGATAGTAACAGCACCTGTTTCATAGGATTGTTTTAAATATCATATGAAATAATATTTGTCAAGTGCTTAACATAGTTCTATGTGCCAGGGCACAAAGTACATGTTATATATATAAAGGCCTATTCCCTTCCCTAATCTACCTAGACATCAGTTTCCTCATCTGTAAAATGAGAAGGTTGATTATCTCGAAATGACTTGTAAGTTTCCTTCCGGTTCTAATTATGGTATTCTATCATTTTCTTAAGTTCCATCACCTCCATCACTCTCTATATGCATCTGCAGATGAGAATAACTTTAATTCTTCTACCCTTAAAGAGTGTTGTGATGAAAGTGCTTTATAAACATTGAAGTGTGAATGAATGTTAAGTTGTTATTACCTGAGTTTTTTATGCTCTTTTGAAAGCTAATAGGGCATTTACAGAAGAAGGATTGGAACTTTCCTTTTAGTATGGAAACCATCAATGTCCAGAAAGTTCCAAAGAATATGAAGCTGAAAGTATGTTCCTAAGGTGACTTAAATAAATAAATGATTAAATAAAGAAAGTAAAGAAGCAAGAAGTAAATAGTAAGTGGATGACTTAATGAATAAATAAATAAATAAATGACAGTTCATAGAAAGGGTACTGGCAAATGACGGATTATTTTCTGCATTATTGTACAAAGCTATAGTTCCCACTAGTTTATACCAGATTACAGGAGTGTCTCAGAAGGGAATCTACTTCCAAGTCACATTCATTATGCATCTGTGTGTCCTAAAAGTGATCTGGTAGCCTCTCTAAAGCAACATTAGAGTCGATTAATCCATTATTGGAATGGAGATGAAGTGATATATCAATTTAAAACTTGTTTGCTTTTCATTTTTTCCTTCTGCCTTGTTGATTAGAGAACTGATTTTTTTTTGTCTCAACTTTAAACCAATTGACCCATTTTGTAAAGGATTCAAGAAGACTCGGATATCTCTTTTATGTACAAGCCCTCAATTTTTTGTTTAAAACTCTCTCAAATGTACTACCCATTTTTTTTTTAATTTAGGAAAACATTAGGTAATAATTTGTAAAGATTTTGCTGATTGTTTATATTGATAATACAGTCATTAAGACAGAAATAAAATTTCTGGAGAGCAATCAATTAATCAATGAACAATTATGTGGTAGGCTCTGTGGATAAAAAAAAAAAGGCAAATGGCAGTCTTTGCCCTCAAGAAGTTAACAATCTACTGGAGGAGACATGCTAATAAATATATGCTAAGCAGGGTAAAATAAAAGACAGAAAACCCTTGAATTTTAAAAACAGGCTTTCTGTAGAGAGTATGGTTTTAGTTGGGACCAAAAGGAAATCAAAGAGGTCAGTAACAAGAGCAGAGGAGGGAGTGTTCATCATATGAGGGAATCAGCAAAAATACTCTGAGCCAAGAGATGGAGTATTGTTTGTTTAACACACAGGGGGACAAAGTGACTATAAGAAGACTGGAAAGGTAAAAGGCAATTAGATTATGAAGGGCTTTCATTAATTTATATGGATGCACAATGAAATATGGAATATTATCTAGAGAAGCATTTCTCTAGAAGGTAATTTGATAATCTGATCCAATATTAGACTTCATATATATTGCTGGAACCCAGAAATACTCATCTAGGAGTTTGGGAATGGATTGTTCCTAGGATAAAGATCATCTAGGAAATTTTGGAGCAAAATAGGGTAGGAAATATGGCCTGGAGGAAAAAAAAAAAAGTCAATATTTGATACACATTGTTTTGATAAAGTTGGCTAAGGGCTGTATTGTGTTTTCATTCATATTTTTGTTAGCTGTTTAGCTACCTTTTAGAATCTTTAACTTCCAAGGCTATACTCAAGTGCTGCCTCTTACATGAAGTTCTAGATATTTGTTATCTCTTCCTTCTTAAGTTATATTGTATTTATTTATCTTTTTAAATGTGTCATTTTTCAAGAGAAAGAAAACCCAATTCTGTGAGGATAGAAAAAATTGTTTTTTCTGTCTTTTTATCTCTATTATCTAGGGCAAGGCCTTCCATGTAGTAGGCCTCAAATAAATGCTTATTGGATATTTTGTAATTAGTTAATGAAAGGTTGGTAAAATATATATATTTGTGTGTATGTATATATATATGTATATGTATATATTTGTATGTTCGTGTGTATATGTATGTGTATCTGTATCTACCTAGGTGTGTAGATATAGATATATAAATATGTATATTACCAATCCTACTTCTTATGATACACTTTCTATAGAATGCTGAAATTAGTCCACAACCATACCTCAGAGGTGATTCATAATCTCTCTTAACAGGAGAAGAAGCCCATGGGCCATATTTATGCAACATAGGAGGATGAGAATTCCTTATGTCAAAGGCCTGAGCTCCTATTGACTGGAAGAAAGTATACAGTGAAACTGTTTACTATGTATATGCTCCAGAAATGTATGGTTTTTTATAAATACCTATGAATGGAAGTACTGATCTCTTGGATGGAGCCCCCTTTCTGAAACTACTACTTGAGCTTGTGCTCAAGGGAGTTTACTGGTTTGTTTGTTTTGCCAACTTCTGACTGATGATTAAGTTGAAAACAACTAAAAAGTCTGATTTTCTGGGTGATCTTTATTTTCAAACAAAAATAATTTCACATAATAATATTTTCTAAAGATCTAAATGTACACAATCATTTGAAATTGTGGGACAAACATGGTGAATCTAAAAATAGGAAAAATATTTAGTCCTCTTGCAAAACCTGAGCAGGTAGAACCAGTAATATGTTATATAATTAATTAGAATTTCTCAATTCGAGATTTCAACATGTTTGAAAAAAATCAAGTAAGGTTGGTAGCTCAAAGAGGTGGTTGACTGGAAGTTTTAAATATTTGGGAAAATAGAGTAGATAGTTCAAAATATTTTTTCTTCTGTGAAACTCTCTTTGCCAGTGTAGTCTGTAGTTTTTGTATTAGGTAAAACTGACTCAAAGATTAGAAAACAATCATAGATCTTTCATAAGAAAAAGCAGTTGAAGTTTTTTTTTTTTTTTAAGAGAAATTCAAATTTATAACTAGTCTAATTTTAAATTTCAGAACAAAACATATTGTTGTTCAGTAAAATAAATGTTAACTATATATTTCAATTCTATACTGTAAGCAATTAAAGTAGGAAAAAAACTTAGTAAGCACTAAGCTGATTTTTTTAGACAAATCAAATTTATTTTTGTTTAAATCTTCTTTATTCAATGAGTAGTCTGTTGTTCTTATAGTGACTTCTTGCCTTTGTCCCTACTTAATAAAACTCTGATAAGCTCTTCAATAATGATTATTCATTGCTCTACTGTAAGTACTTTCTTATCCATTCTTTTGTATCCTGTTAAGTACCTCCTCTGCCCACCTAGGTGGAGATTGTTCTTTAGGCTGAAGCATTTGTGACTATTGCTGTAATATCACCTTGCTTGTAGCAACTAGGCTGGGTGCAATTAAAGCTCGGTCCATGGGTTTCCCACCATGTAAAGAATGAGACAGTATGGAGCTATTGTTTAAAATTTTCCCAACATTTCTATAAATATTTCCCAAGATGTAGTGATTTTTCTTATTGAAATTCACAATGTGACCATTCAGCATGTATCTGTACATAGATGACCAGATATCATTAGTGAGGAGGGAGTGAAGCAATTCTTAAGAGTGTATTAATTCTTTCAGATCTCTTGTTAAAATTCTATTGTATTGTATACAATTAAAAATAGGGTATAATTTTTAACTTTCTTACTACAAAAGTATTTAGGATACTAGAGAAATGATATAATTGGCTCCTCTCTCACAGAATGTCATTTTCTTCCAAAGAGGAACTGTGTTTTTGTTTTTTGTTTTTTGTTGGGTTTGGTTTGACTACTTGTTTGCCTTTACATCCTTTCACTTTGAGCATTAGGCCTAGGGATGTAGCTGTTATTTAATAAATTTTAAATTGAATTAAAAGTGGGAGTTCACTGTCTTCATGTCAACATATCAAACTCCAAATAATTTTGCTATATTTTATAGAGTGCTAGAATATATCTGGGAAGTGTTCTCCCAGTGTGAACTCTACAAGGTTAAAGTTAGATGAGCTTATCTTTTAAAAATTATTATTATTGTAGCTTTTTATTTACAAAACATATGCATGGATAATTTTTCAACATTGACCCTTGCAAAACCTTCTGTTCCAACTTTTCTTCTACTACTCCTTACCCCCTTCCCTAGATGGCAGGTAGTCCAATACGTGTTAAATATGTTAAATCCAATATATATATATATACATATATATATATATATATATATGTATATATATATATATATGTATATATAAAATGTGTGTGTGTGTGTGTGTATATACAGTTATCTTGCTGCACAAGAAAAATCTGATCTAGAAAAAAAAAACCTGAGAAGGAAAACAAAAATGCAAGCAAACAATAACAGAAAGAGGGGAAATGCTGTGTTGTGGTTTACACTCATTTCCCATAGTTCTCTCTCTAGGTGTAACTGATTCTCTTTTTTACTGAACAATTTGAATCATCTCATTGTTGAAGAGACACATCCATCAGAGTTGATCGTATAATCTTCTTGTTGTCATGTATAATCTCCTGGTTCTGCTTATTTCACTTAGCATCAGTTCATGTAAGTTAGATGAGGGTTTAGGCTCAAACTCTGGAGATGCTCTAGATTCAGAAAATTCTAGAAAGTATTAAAAACACACACATGCATATGTGTCTATCCATTATCTATCTATTTATCTAATGACCTAAATATATAGGTATATATGTTTATAGCCAATTCATTTAACTTATATTTGCCTCAGTTTCCCATCTATTAAATGAGTGTAATAATAGCACCTACCTCACTGTTTTGGGGGTTAAATGAGATAACAATTGTGAAGTGCTAGGCACAATGCCTACCACATAATAAGCATTATATAAATGTTAGCTACATATACAAACATATGCATATATATATGTATAAACATAAACATACAGATATAGTATATACATGTATATATATATATATTTAATGAATTAATTGTATTCTAAATATAATAAAACATTTAATTGACTTTTTTATTTGAAAGTCAATTTCTGTCAGTTCCTTTGTCTTATTGGTAAGTAGTTGGAGGCATGTGTTTGGAATTTGGACAGGGGGATTATAAACTTCTTGTACTAGTTACGCCTCTTTTGCCTGTTCTTTTTAGGTCATATATGTGTAAGTGTGAGTTTTTTGTATAAGTGTGAATTTTTTTATATGTGAATTTTTATTAGTAACATTTTCCTCAGACCTTAAAGAGATGATCTTAGAGATATTCTATGTCATTTGTATATAAGAGGTAGGAAGAAAAAGGGAGTACAAAGAGTATATATAGTTTCAGTCACCACTTCTGATTTCAAAGAATATGTCCTTGCAATTTTCCATTGTTTTCTTGCTTCTAAACTAGTTGTGGGTCATTAGAAAGCCTATTGCAACATTTCTGATGATTTTAGATTAATTTTTGTAAGTTCAGAAGAGTTTCGAAACATTGAACTCTTGGCTAATTTCAAAATGAGCTGAGTAAAAACTGATATTTGTAAAGACAGCTTCAGGATCAAATACCAGAGTAGACAATCCACCTATTTTCAGATAGACTCTTTCTTTCTAAAGCACAAATATTTGTGTGTGTTGAGTAAGGGAAGATGTGTTCCTTAGTTCCTCCTGACTTCTCCCTTGATTTCTTGGGAGTGGGGAGGAGGGGCAGCTGAGGAATGGAGAATACTAGGCTACATACTTTCCATGGACAAAGAACAAAGTATTATTTTCAATATATGCTTTTTAAAAAAAATATATGATTTCTTTTGCTACATAGGATCACAGATTAAATTCTAGAAGAAGAAGATTTAAAGGTCATGGAATAGTTACATTTTACAAATGAGGAAACTTAGAACTAGAGAGATTCCAAGCTATGAGTAAGGTCATAGAGATATAAGGGATAAATACAGGATTTGAACTCAATATTTAGTCATAACTGATGGACGCTTTTATTAATTTATTTTTTTAAACTATATCTCTTGTTATTCAGTCAAAGCACTTTGGATTCATAAAAGAAAGAAGATCTTAAAATTGATAATGCCCACTATGCATCTTTACATTTTATTTTTATATCCCTCAAACAAGATTGATAAAGACCTACCTTCCCATCGAAAGAACAGGGGAGATTTTTACCATAAGAATACAGCTGTGTGGAAAGACAGGTCATGACTCCATGATCCTGGAATAAATTCCATCTCTGGGAAAGAGTGCAGCTGGTATTGCCTCATTGTTGATGAAAAACGAAAATAATTAGTTCTAGAGGAGATTTTAATCATCTGGTATCTCCCTAACCTTCTAGTCTTTAGTGAATTTCTGACCCAAAGTTCTTGCCTCATACCTGCTTTCCAGTTACTGATGGAATATTTGAGGCAGTTTATTTTCTTTTTTTCAGGCTTGACTCAGCTCAGTACAAAGACAACTTGAAGAGACCCACCACAATCTTGATTTGGTTTTCAAAATTAAACTCTGTAGATCAACTACTTGGCTGTCTTAAGCACATTTTTAGGTTTCACTTAATGGACTTACTAATAATTTTTACCCTTTTGTTGTGACCTTAATATTTTTACTTTTAACTGTGTTATGATTGAATAGAACATGTAGGCATTCCCAGATATTTTGTACCTTGATTTCTAATAGAAGATGTCATATCATCATTTATCAGTACCCAATATAGATTTGATCATAAGTAAAGACATAATTGGAGGTCTATCAGTACAGCTATTAGAAGCAGCCAGGTTATTCAGTGGGTAGACCTGTGGGCCTAGATTCAGGAAAACTTTCACTCAGATCCAGTCTCAGACATTTGAACATGAGATATCTTCAAAGAGAATCCAAACATGAGCATAAGCATGCATAGTGGAAATCAAGGTATAATTATAGAAAACTGGTTTGCTACTTACTGTCTGACTTCAAGCAATTCTGCTCTTTCTGCTTCCATTTCCTTATTTGTAAAAAGAGTATGTTGAATTAGTTGATCTTTAATGTTTCTTTCAGGACAGCTAGGTGACACCATAGATAGAACACCAGGTCTGGAGTCAAATAGACCTGGGTTAACTAGCTGTGTGACTCTGATCGTATAATTTAACTCTGTTTGCCTCAGTTTCTTATCTATAAAATGAGCCGGAGGAAGAAATGGCAAACATGTCTGACAGGACTGGAAAAAAAGTGATAGTACAATTCATTTTAACTCTATAATTCTATGAAGTACAAATGATTGCTTCACCAAATAGCTATTTACTGAGAGCTCATGAGCCAAGCACAAGATTTGGTGCTGATTTTGTTGCCATTTCCTTCTAACTAACTTGTAACTTTATGTGGGAGAACTCTCCTTTAGAGATACACCCTCCTCTAGAATAATTAGCAACTTCTCCCAATAGATCTAAATGAGACTTGCCTAAGAGACTTGCCATTGAGAGTTTAAGTGACTTGCCTTCCCTATTCCTCTCTTCCTCCTTTCTTCCTTCCCTGCCTTTCTTCTCCTTTATTCCTTCTTTTTCTCCTCTCTTTCACCCTCCCTCCTTCTTTTGATTCTTCCCTTCCTTCTCTACTCTCTTCGAATTCTTTTTCTTCTTTCTTCCTTACTTCCTCACAATCTTCCTCCCTCCCTTCCTTCTTTCCTTCCTTTCTTCCTCTCTCCTTTCATTTCTTCCTATTTAACTTCTCCCTATTTTCTTTCCTTTCTTTCTCCCTCCCCTCCTTCCTTCTTTTCTTTCTCTTTATTTTCCTTCCCTCTTTTCTTTCTTTTTTTTTTCTTCCTTCTTATCTCCTTCCTTCCTTCCTATTACTACCTTCTTTCCTTCTGAATTTATTTATCACCTATTGTGCCACAGGCACTTGATACATGAAAATAAAAAAACAAAACTGTTTCTTTCCTTAATGAGGTTACATTATGTTGTATATGAGAATAATAAATAAAATAAGTTTGAAAAGGTACTGCTTTGTTAATAATAGACAAATATATATATATACATATATATATATTTTTATTTTTTTTTTCAATGAATTGAACTTCTTCAACATGGTCAAAACATTGGAAGATTTTCCTTCTAACCACATCAGCCATGGGTGAGTCCTAATTGTGAGTTATATGCTTTACATTTATTCCTGTTTTTGAGCAAGCTTCTTTGAGAACAAATTGCCTTTGATAATGCAGGTCCCAGAGGATATTCAGCTCAGGTTTTTGTTCTTCAAATGATTCTTATTAGGAACATAAGAGCATAAAAATGCCACACATAATCAGACTTCTGGTCCATTCAGAACTGTAACTGTGGAGCCAAGTGATGGTTTATAGGGAGGTGTGGTAACCACCTTTCATGACCTTAGCCTCCAATGTTAGGTCTTTCTTCTGTACTTAAAAACCTGATATAGATCCATAAGCCATGAATTTAGCTGAATGCTTTTAAAACCCTATTTATAATTTCAGAAAGGGAAGTAGATGATACTTGCTATTAAGCTAATGTTGAATTTTAGTTTGGGAGAAGGTTGGGGGTCAGGAGAAAAATTTTTACCAAACCATAGCTTTTCAGAATAATTTAATTCAGACAGCATTTATTCATTTCCCTGCATTCCCACCCTCAGCCTCATTTCTGCCTCTTAATTTCCCTTGCTTCCTTCAAGTCTCAACTAAAACCCTACTGTCTACAATAAGCCTTTGCTACACATCTTTAATCTTATTATTTTCTCTCTGCGGTCAGCCCCAATTTATTCTATATATATCTTGTTTGTACAAAATCATTTGCATTTTATCTTCCCATTAGGCTATGAGTAGGGACTTAAAAAAAACAAAAACAACTTTATATTCTTAGTCCCTAGAACAGGGTAAGCGTTTAATGACTGATAATTGACTGACTGACTGACTGACTGATTGACTACAATGTACAGAGACCCCTGGGATTGATGCTGGGCTTCTAAAAACAAAAAAACAAAGCTTCCCTGTCCTTAATGAGATTATATTCTAGGATGTGTATATGTGAGTTATGGGAGTGAAGATAAGGGAGGGAGGAAACAAGCTTTCCTAATGCCACTGGCTATGACCAGAAAGTTACCTCAGCCCAGGAGCCATCTGTAATACCAACTGTTTCATTGGGATTTTTGCAAAACCACATTTTTTGGCGTCATTGTTTCTTTTCTCTTCAAAGATTATAATATACAATGTTGCATCAAATTCTGCATCCCCTAGCCAAGAGATTAGTTCTGAGAGAGATCTTTAGCACCATTTTTGACATTGTAATAGTTTTAGTGTAAGACTATGATTTTTTCTTTATGCAGTTAAAGAAGTTGTTTATATTATCCACCCACCATACAAAAGGAAGTGTTCTTTCTTTGTGAAGTGGTAAAACATTTCCTTCTATTTTTAAAATTTTTATGTATTTCCTCTTCACAGATTTGAGTGATCCTAATCATTCCCAAGGTGCTTCTAAGAAAGAATTTACTGTATTTGCACTTTTGTTATAATATTTATTTGGGAGGAGGTAAAATTCCTGATTTGTCATCTGAAAAGAGGAAGGTAGGAAGGGAAATCACAGGTAACAATAGATATATGATTTATGAACATGAATATATAATCACTCTCATTACTTAAAATTTTCAGCTCTTCCTGGGTTAGATACTTTCCTCCAATATCTGAATAGATCTGTAACTACAGCACACTTCCATTTCTTAGAATCATACCTTCAAGACTCAGCTAAAATGCTATAGATTCTATAGACTTCCTTTATCCCATCCAGACTAGAGCCCAAAGATAGCTTCAAGTCTGTATAATTCTTATTTGTGCTTTCTTATGTTTTCATTTACCCTTTTTTTAATGTGTAATATTTTTTGTATATTGTATATGTATTTTGTATTTGTATATGTAATTTTTAATGTATAATTTTTTTTCATTCAGCTTTTGTATCTCTTTTTCCATTTGATTAATTCTACTTTTGAAGGTGATATTTACTTAAGCAGATTTTTTTTTTTTTTTGCATTTGGCCAACTGTATTTTTTTTAAATTGCTTTCCTTTTCCAAGCTGTTGACTCTTGCATATCTCTTATTTCTTTTCTCATTTTTTCTTCTGCTTCTCTTATTTGTTTTTTAAAGTCTTTTGTGAGCATTTTCAAGAAGTCTTTTGGGGCTTGAGACTAGTTTATCTCACTCTTTGAGATTTCTTCTGTGCACATTTTATTACCTGCCCTGAGTTGGTGTTTTAGTCTGCCCTGCCACTACAGTAGCTTTCTCTGGTCAAGGTCCTTTTCTGTTTCTTGCTCATTTTCTTTCCTTTTCTTTTGATATTTCCTTTTTTTTTTTTTTTTTTTTTTTTTACTTTTATCATGGAGCTCTGCTCCAGAGGTAAAGGGGGCACTGTCCCAAGCTTTCCATGCATCTCTGAGCCTTGGCTTTGAGCATGCCCTTGTGTTTACAAGAGGTAACTTTATCTTTTCTTTCCAAGAAACAGCCTGATTTCACAGAATTTGCCTTCTGAATTTGGACCGGGAACTGCCCTACTGCTTTGCTCTGTTACTGAGTCAGGACCAAGGTCTCAGTTGCTGATCTGTTGTGATTAAGACCCTCTCACTGGCTTTCCCAGACTCTGTCTGAGTTGGGCTTAAATTTTTTCTTACCCTCGTGAGACTGACCTTTCTTGAAGTCTTTCTATCTTGAGCTGGAGAGTATTTTCATTCTGTCAGATTCTGTTCAGAGGCTTGGTTTCATGTAGTTTTCAAGGGCAACTGGGAGATCTCAAACAGCTTCCTGGTTTCACTCTGCCTTCTTGGCTTTTTATGTGCTTTCTTATGAACTTCTTGTATCCCTCATTAGAATGTAAGCTCCTTGAGAGCAGGGATTGTTTTTTGTTTCTTATATCCTCAGTCCTTAGCCCACATAGTAAGTGCTTAATGAATGTTTTTGAATTGTTTGATTTGCCATGGATTTTCTCTTTATTTGTGTTTCTCTGTCTCTATTTCTGTCTGTCTCTCAGTCTCTTATCCTTATTTCTCTACAGATCTGAACTCAATCATATCTTCTCATTCTATTGAACTAAAACTACACAAAACTAGAACCAAACTCAAATCTTAAACTCTATAGCTTACAATTTGAAAAAGTACTTTACCATATCATTTCAAAAGTATCTCTAGTTCACATATGAAATAATGGTAAAAAATAAATGTACCAAATTCACCTCCCAGCAAATCTGTGCAAAATGTTTTCACTTTAATGTGAATCCTTCTTTCTCCAGGATTGGAATTTAACTATCTGTAGAATTAACCCAAATTAATAGGATTCCAAGGGGAAAAATATTCCTCCTGAAAGGGGAATTATGAGGGAGGTGGAGGGAAGCCTAATTATTCTCAGACCAGTGTTCCCAAAAGGCCAATGGAAAATCTGCAGCTTTCACACTCTCCTTATCTTCAAGTTAGCTCTAGGCTCTAGCTCAGCAAGGAATTGTGTGCTAGCTCCCACAGCAGCCTGGGGCTGCCTAAATGGCTTAGGTTTGAGAGAAGTAAGCAGTCTAGGGTGCTTTCTCTATCCCACTGTCTTTCTGGCTTGCCTTTACTAGAGAGATTCTGTGCCAAAATCTTAGCAGCCAATTCTTCCTGTAAAACAGATTTCTGTTAATTGAATTTTATTTTTCCATTGACTTTTATTATAAAATTGAATTTTGCTAAGGGGGAACAAAGGTTGTTTAAGGAAACAAAAAAATACTCCCTGAATACAGTAAAGTATTGCAATTTAAAATTTTCATTTAAAAAAAAAAAGCATCTTTGTATATATTATCCATAATTTTTAAAAGTATTAATTATTAAGAATTCATTACATAAAACCTTTCCTGATTCTCCCCCAATTACTCATGCCCTCCCTCTTAAACTAAATTGTTTTTAGTTACTTTGTATTGTATTTTTTCTTTGCATTAATTCCATATATGATATATGCAAATATTCATAACTTCTCATGTCTTCATTAGAATACACACTCCTGGTGAGTAGAGATTGCTTCATTTCTTGTATCTATATCCCTAGTGCTTGGCATATAATATGTGCTTAATAAATACTTGTTTGATCAATTCATAATATTTACTCCAGGATCTTATCTCCTATAGTTCTTATCTCCTACAACTTGTATTTGTTTCAAATTGAACTATTCCTTTTTCTAAAACACCATCTTTTATTTTTCCATTTTGGTTTCCTTTCTCATGTAATTGCCTTCAGTTGGAATGTTTTATGTCACCCCTCCAATCTTAACCTGTTAAAATCTTACTCATCCTTTATGACCAGTTCAAGACCTTTTCCATGAAGGTTTCCTTGAGCCCCACCAAAGGCTATTGGGTAATAGAACACTAAGGGATCCAAGAATTTATCTGGTCTAATCATCCAAGTTTTTAAATGAAAAACTGAATCCCAGACAAGTTAAGTAATGTCAGCATAATAGAAAGAGTTAAATAACAGAGAGATGTTCTTTCTGCTTTAAAAGACAGTGTGTCTATGACCTGAAGCCCCTCTAAAATTGCATGCCACTCTTCCCTGCCAGAATTTATCATATTCAGCCTAATGAAGTCAGGAATGGCCTTACTCATACAAAAGGAGTTCAATAACAATTTGATAATTTGTATTACATTCAACTTATAGAATAAAAATGCTATACAAGAAATTTTATTTGACTCTGGAAACTTAGAGAGTGTGATTTTGTTTTTCCCTGATGCAAAGATATGGTAGATTTTTTTTTTTTTTACCAGCTTCCTAGAACCTTCAGTTCTACATTTGATTCAGTTCAAACACTAAACACTTACTATATGTTATGCAGTGAGGTAGCACTGGTGTTATAAAAACAAAACAATTCTTGCTTTCAAGAAACTTTTATTCTACTCCACTGCCTTTTATCACCTAAACACTTTCCATGGAGATCTTTGCCTGTAAACAAAAAATACTGTGAGCTGTGGTATAGCTGCTTTTAGAAGTGGGAGAGGGAAACTTTTTTTGATTTCCTACTCTCCCCCTAGTTACAATCCTCAATTAAATGATAGAATAGAGCTGTAAGGAATCACAAAAACAATTTAGTTAAATCCATCATTTTTGCAAATGTCTCTCCTTTTTTGACAATCTTAGCAAATGGTAATATCCCCTTCTCCTATATATATCTTCCTCTGATCTAGCCAAATTAAATTACCCACCAGCTTCTAAACACCAGTCAGCATTTGCTACTTCAACCTCTCTACTCATGCCATCTCCCTATTCAGAATGAACTCTTCTTCTATATCACGCTATAAAATCTTACTATCAAGATCCAGTGTAGATGCTATGTTCTCTGTTCACCCTGGTGTTCAAAGTTTGAACTCACTTTGTTCTCTTGAACTGAGAAATTGATAATTTGGAAGATAATATGATATGAGATAATATGATAGGACAGACCAGGACAGTATTATTTGTACATGTTTTTCCTTCTATTGTTTTCTGTTGGTTAATTGCTCTTTTTATATTGGTTATTCTGTGAAAAACCTACCACCAGTTTTTTTGGTTTTATAATTACGTATGTACATTTTCTCCCTCCATATTTTTCATTTTAAAAGCCTTCATATTGGCAGTTTTCTTATCAGGGAAATCATAAGTCAAACTCCATTTTAGATAGATAGACAGATAGATAGATATAGATATATATCCCACCAAGATTTCTCTTATATTATTTATGTCTTTTCTCTTATCACCATCCTCCTAGTTCAGACCTTCATCACTATGGAGCAGGATCATTGTTTCAATGTCACTAAAATATTATATATATGATTTTTCATATAGTAGTATGCGTATATATAGATATATGTAATGTATATATATGTATATATTATTTCTCATGTTCCCCTTTACACCAATGCAACAACCTTCAACTGGAATAAACAAAAACAACACCTGTAAGCTCCCTCCCCTCCTGACAATATGCCAGGTCTTTTACTTTCCTATTGAGTTCAAAATCATTGGAGAAACTGTGATTGTATCATTTATTGATTCCTGTGTTTTTTAAAATGAATCAGCAGAAGTAGGTATCAGTCATGGATTTTCATATCAGATGTCTTAATGTGTCAGCACTGATATAGACTCTAGAAAGATAGCACCACAGCTGATGAGCCAACTGTAATAGATTAGTATGTATAGTATTAGTACAATATTAATCAGTACAGATGCAATCAGCACTTTTTTCCTGGGATAGATATCACTATTCTATGCATCTGGTCATTTTTGCAATTATTCCATAATCTCTAAAGCATATATTTCTACTGCTTCTCTAGAATGCATTAATTCATTCTCCATGAAAGTAGTTATGTACCAGTTCTATAGGGGAGAGATTGTTCTTCTTTCCTGGTTGTGTGTATGTGTGTCCTATCTTTACACTTGCCTAACTCACTATTGACCTCAGTTTTAAATTATTCTCCTTCATATCTTTTCCTGCCTGGGAATTACTTTGCCATCCTCCTCTGTATCTTTACCTTTCTCTGAGCTCTAAAATGCAATTACATTTCTCCAAATATATGCTTTGTTCCAGCTGTTATCACTCTCCTATCTTTACTCTCTAGTTTTCATTCATGGTATACCATGAATGATATATTTTTCAATTTTCATCTCTACCAAATATGAAAGCATGAGAATTGATCGTGGAAATAGGAACTAGATTCAAATGCTACCTCAGCTGCAAGTATTACCCTACACGTTACTTATTGTCACTGAGTCTCTGGTTTTTCATAGGTAGAATGAGGGGATTGAATTTAATGATATCTAAGGTCCCTTCTAACTTTAAGCTATAATCTTGTAAACTCTCAAATCTCTGTCTTGAATCATCTTCTTCTAAGTGTTTCATATCTATATATCCAAGTGCCACTAGATATTTTTAGTTGGGCCTCCTGTTGTCACCTTGAATTCAGTATACTCCAATATAGACTCTTATTCCTGTTTCCACTCGCTAAGCTTTGTTGATATCACTGATCAACCCTTCTCTTTGTGACCCTGAATTAGGCTTTATATTCGTTTTTGACTTTCATCTCCTCTTTATTCCATCTACCCAAATAGTTCTCAGTATTGTTCAATTATTCCATCAAGATTTCTCTCATATTTTTCATGTTTTTTTCTCTTCCTACCACCCTCATAGTTCAGATCTTCAATACTATAGAACAGGATCACTGTTACAGTGTCACTAAAATATTATAAAATTTTAGATATGTGATTTTTCATAAAGATAGTGGTTTTGTAACATTCAGATTTGCATGCTTTTAAAGAAATAAAATTGTGGGGGGGGGGCAATAATTCATATTTTTTAAATTAAAATTAAAAACAAAGTAGACTTCAGAAAGTATATATGCCTGGGCCCAAGTCCAAGAATTTAAACAATCCATCTCTGGGCAAAAATGGTTATGATAATATAATGTAATAATGGACAGATTATGGTTACTATAAAAAACGTTTAAATGGAAACATTCACTACCACCAATTAAACTTGATGTAAGCTTTCCATTTGCCCTTCTTCTAAGGTAGATCATGGGAGCCATCAAGTACACATAATTTTCACTTTAAGAAATATTAAAATGAAATATAGAAATAACATCAGACACTTCCATTTCCCAAGTTCATTCTTCAGCATTTTGTTTGATATAGTGTGTGTGTATGTCCGTGTGTTTTAATGGACTAAGAAACCTCCATTCTGTCATCCTACCATTTTATAGAATTTTCTTCTATTTGAAATGCCTGACACTAAGTGGATGTATATTTTTTAAATATAGGATGAAAAGCTATTATTTTTTATTTAGCTTTTTGTTGTGTAATGGAATTTGTGACAAGGATTTGCTACAATATTGTTTTGAGTCCTGATTAGTGTTCTTCATAAAAAACCCAAATGTACATGTACAAACGACAGTGTATAAGCAGAGAGTGTAGGAGTAAATGTCCTTCATTTAAATATAGCCAAGTAATTATTACCAAAGTTTTAAGTAATCTGAACTGCCTAACTAGAGGTATGACAACAGTAATTGCTAATGTCCTTAAAGAATGTCTGTACCCATTTTGATCAATGAACTTGCTGAGTCCTCTTTAAAAGAATAAATTCTTACCAAGTATAAACTGTGTTTGAAATGAGCACTTTGAAATTGGTGTCTTAGAGACTTTTTTGGCAAACCTGGACTACTAGATGTTATATTATCAGGTTAACAACACAGGGGTCCAGTATTAGAATAATAAATCTGTTTTAATACAATTTAATTATTTAGCTATCAAAAGTTTTTTTCCCATTCTATTTAGTAGAAAATGAGTTTCAAAAATATAACAATGATATACACAATTCATTCACACAAGGACCACCAGTAGTATATCTAGAATGCAAACTATACTTTAATCAAGTTGAATGGGTACATGTGCTATTAAGAATTATCTTACTGAAATAAGAATATTTGGATACACATTATGTATTATTGTATTATGTATTGGATTTGAAGTCAGATTTTCTTATTTTCTTTGTTATGTGTAGGGAGAGATAGGGGAAAGAACAGAAGGAAAGGGATGCACTGATCACCTTTAACTTTCTTTGTTTAATTTCTAACTTTCTTTTCATTGTCTACTTATTTATTTGTGTTTAAACTATGGATAAACTATGTGTTTAAACTATGGATGTGTTGATTTCTGACCCATAGTAAATATGTATTAGGATGTATTATTGCTATTTGTCCTTCATTCTTGAAGAGAACTGTGACATCAGCTAGGTGATGCCATGACAGGCAAGCACATTGGATTTAAGTAAGGGAGGGCTGTGCAAAGTCACCTGCCTTAATTTCTCCTCTGGAGCCATCTGGGTCCAGTGACAAGATATAGAACAGGATAACTGGAGATGGGCTTGGATATTATGGGAGGCCTTGGTCTTTTCAAGTTGAGGTCTTTAATGGGGTCTCAATTTGACTTAGGCAATGACTATTCAATGATTAAAGCTAGGTAAGAAATGAGGCAGAGAATGGCCTTTTTCATCTTGTCAAATAAAGACACACACACACACACACACACACACATATATATATAGCATAGCTTTTTTCTTTTCTTGTCTTTTCTCGTCTCTTCTCTTATTTTCTTTCTTCTTTCCCTCCTCCCTCTTCATATAAGATATCAAACCTTTACCTGCAGGTTCCTTTACCCAAAGGAAAATAAATTTTGATCACTGAAACTTTGTATATCCTGAGGTTTACCAGCTAGGACCATTCAAATTCAAATCAGGAGCTAAAGCTTGAATGATAGATGCATAATTTTTCCTTATATGTTATTTCCTTCCTGAGTCAGAGATCAGTGGATCAAAGATTTAGATCAGGAAGATGTCATCAAGTCAAATCCCCTTGTTTTCTTTATAAATGTGTGTGTATACACATACACATACACACACAAATATATATATATATATACGTGTATATATATATATATATATGTACATACATATATATATAATATCATTTCTATTTATCATTTTGCTGTACTCTATAAGAGTCTCCCAAACTCATGATGTAATCTACTCTTCTTCTTAAGTTCCTTATTTCTACCAAAAGCATTTTCAATCACCTAGATTTGAGTTGAAGTTCTACTTCTTTCAAGAAGTTTTTCCAAATACCCCTAGTTATTAGTTTTTTCTCCTAACTGTCCTCCCCAATTTCTTTGTTTTCATTTTCTATATATCTTGTTTTTAAGTAATATATTTGCATGTTGTTCTCTCCTCACCACCTTCTTAATTCCACTAGAATAAAGGCAGGGACTTCATTTTTGTAGTCCCATGTCCTGTCTAAATATCTAGTGTTTAATAAACTCTCACTGAACTGAATTGATTTAAATTCAACTTGTCAGTTATAAACAGGTTGCATGATTTAATTAATTCTTTTAAAATCTTATTTTGGCCCTTTTGAAGACTGAAATGAAATGAATAGGTGAAATGAAACTTAGGAATCCTGGTTAGAGTTACAGTTCTGCCAATAATCTCTCTGTAATTGTGAGCATGTTATTTAGTTTCTCTGGGATAGTTTAGTAGAAATATGGAGTTTTTGAGATTTTAAAAATCACAAAGTTCAAATCACAAATAAACTGAGGGCATTGAAGATTATATGATTCAGCAAGATTTCTAAGGTCCCTTTCAACTTACTTGTTCCTCATTAATTAGTACTGTGTTTTTATCTTTAGCAAGAAGGAAATATGAAAGTAAATATTTAGGTGCTCTTGTGGTATTCTAATGACATAGAATGGATTCTATTTGCCCCGACATTGCGGTATGAAGGAAATTACTTGAAATTAATGCTTATTGTGCTCATTAGATCTCTACATTTGTGTAGACTAGAAAGAGCATGATCCTTTTCTGTTTGATGGAGAATCACTGAGATAAGCTTTAAAATCAGTTGGGGATGGCTATGCCTATTATGTAACAGAGTATCTAGGACATGGTATACAGTTAATAAATTATGTGTTGATTAATGATTAACTGAAGCTAATAGTTCTCTGAGCAAACTTTCCCAATTGTAATCAGCTTTAAGTTGGAGAATAGTCCTCTGTTGGATTAAACTATATAGGTTATAATGTAGATTCATCCAAACCACTCATTCAGAAACTTTTGAGAAATGCTACTGCAGTTTCATAATATTTAGTTTTGTATAAGGTTGAATATGAAACTTTTTTGCTACTTTGCTGCTAGGGTAGTATATCCTGATTTACTTCTATCTGCTCAATCGAAATATTTCTTTCCTTTGTGTGTCTGATTCATTTTTTTAAACTGTGACTGTGATTATCCTTTTTGAATGAATTTCATGATATGATGGTACTATGGTCTTTCTGCTAAACATTACTGCATTTTTCTTATCTAAGAGTTCTTGAAAAGGAGACAGCATTGGCCAGTCAACTTCAATCAAATTTCAACTTAGGAATAAAATTTATTGTCAATATATCATCTACAGTAAGAGAGATTGACTTACTTTTAGTTTTACTATAATAAAATTTTATATGTATATACACACACATATATTCACATACAGTTTTTGCTTAAATTACATGTATTCAATGAGCTTAAAGAATAATAGGAAAGTTAGAAACACTTTCAACATGGCTATACTATGTCCATTTGTATTTAATCCTTTTTTGCAAATTAAATGCAGATCTACCATAGAAAAATGTTCGAATTAAAGGAAACTTAGACCTTTAAGACAGAAGGAGAGGGGGAGAGAGAGAGAAAGAGACAGAGAAATAAAGACAGAGACAAACAGACTGACCCACTGACAGATAGACAGAGACAGGGAAGATGGATATTTAGATTCTAGTATACTATTTTTTGACTGTTAAGGTGAAATATGATCAAGAAGAGTTTATAAACTAGAGTGAAAGTCATAATCCTTGGCTTTTATTCTTAATTCTGATAATTCAATGTATGTATGCCATTACATTGAATTTATAAATTTTCAAAACCCTCTATACTTAGCTAAATGGAAACAAGGTTCAATGTTACATGAGCAAGAGGCTAACTACCCATAATGGCATGCATTCTTGAAGTGCAACAATTTCTGTACTTAAGGAATTTTTTAGTCCAGTAAGATATGAAACAATACAAGAGAGGATATTGTACATTTGGTTAAGTCAGAAGAATATGAGGCAAGTTTATTGCTTTATCTTAAATTGTCACTTCTGAATAAATTACTAATAATTAGACAAATAATTTTATACATATGGAATAGATCATGCTGCCATTTTTAATTTATTTTATTTCATTCATAACTAAAATGATAGAAATTACAGCTTTTAATCCTAACTTTGATAATATTTTGATATAAAGTTTTACTTTCTTTTTAAATGTATTTGTTTTCACAACTTGACTATTAAAAAAATGTTTTACACAGCTTCACATATACAATCTATAACAAATTGCTTGCCCTCTGAATGAGGGGAAAGGAGAAACAGAAAAGGAGAGAATCTGGAGCTGGAAATTTTTTTTTTTTTTTTAATGCTACAAATTTTTCCATATGGTTGAGGAAAAATAAAATAGTAAAAAGATAAAAATGATTGAAAAAATTGTTATATGATATTGAATAAATTATTAAATATTCTTAAAATACAGGAAACTAGGAGGGGAAAATGACTGTAGTATTCATCAACTATAATATCTATAACCCCCAATTTATAAACCATTACCATCTTGTTCAGTTTCCAGATCTTCTCAATTCACACTTCTACAGCATCTCTTACATGCATCTCTTTTTTCTCACTCATATTAATACCATTCTAGTTAAATTCTTCATTATTCTTAGACTATAATTCTCTGTTTTCTGTCTCTTTTTCCTTCATATAGTTGCCAAAGTAATCTTTCTACAACACACATCATTCTCTACCCAAAAATCTTCTACCACTGACTCCTCATTGACTCTCAAATAAAATGCATACTCTTCAGTGTGGCATTTAATAGTGTTTAATAAAGACTTGATTGATAATGAATTGATTGATTGATTGATTAAAGCCTTGTTTAATTGGGCTGTAGCCTATTTATTTCAAATATGTAAGATTTTGCACTGGAAAGGATTTTCGAGATAATCCAATTCATTGAAAAGAGTCCAAAGACTCAAGTTCAAATGTTTACTCTACCTTTTACACATGTACTATGTGACTTAGTCTCATTTTCATCATTATAATAAAGTGAGGCAATTGGACTATATGATAACTAAGGACATTTTCATCTCTAAATCTATGAACCTATGAATCTGGTCCAAAACTTTTATAGATGAGGAGATGTAGAAGAGATTAAAGAACTTGCACAGTCACAGTATGACTAAAATCCAAATCTATTCTGAATTCTTAGAATGATTCATGACTTCTGGATTGTGAGCCCTTCTAACATTGGAGAATCCTTTGATGCCTTTTCATTATATAATGACCTTTTCAAGAAATGTTTCTAAGATATTCATGTACTATTAAGTGTGTCCATTTGTTATGTCTTGTGTTTTTTTTTCCCCCAACCCACTTCCTTTTATGCATGTCATTAGTATCATCTTTAACTCTACTCCTTGCATTTAAGGTAGCCTTGGTAACAGAATTTGCTTAATTCCTTAAATGTATTTGCTTTCCAAAGCTGTTTGAGTCGTTTGTTATTTTGGTTCAGTAATTCTTATAATCCATTCTGGGCAATCATATCATCACCTATATTGTAAAATTAATGTAAAAGCTAACTGAATGAAAAATTCAGTTCCAAGTACAATGAATAATTTTATGGAGAGCCTGTTGAGACTTTTGGATAAACACAGAGGCTAGATAATAAGATAAGCTCCTCATTCAGTAGTGGGAGGTAAGACAGCTGGTTTGCATTTGGGATGTTACCTCGAACTTATGACTCCGAAATGTTCACCTCTGAAAAAGATTTATGTTTTCAACTTCAGATATATTATAGGATAAATAGATCTTTGAAGCCAGGTAAATCACTCATTATAGCACTGTTTCTATGGAAGTTGCATTTCAATTTCCCCTAAATCAATTTAGTGAATCATCTTTCAAAATAAAATCTGTCTATATATTAGCAACCATTTATATTTCAATGTAAATATAGAATGTAAGTATAGTATAAATGTAAGCATAAAATATAAGTAGAGAAATGTAAAATTTCATTGATCCATAATAAAAAAAAATTTTTTGGCACATCTGTGTGAGAAAAAACAAAAATAAAACATGCATTTAATTCCTGTTCAGTTATCATAACTTTCCCCCTGTTGGATGAGTGAGGATCCAAAGTTTAACAATTAATCGTTACAATTTGTTACAATTTGGACAATGAAATGAAAAAAAATATTTTCCCCCAAAAGAACAAATAGCCATTTCTCTAAAATGAAATCTGTAATAATAGATATTTTGGAGTAATATTTTGTTGGAGGTAAAAATATTGATAGAAGGAATCATCGAAAAATTAAAACAAAAATGAGAAGCAGAGGTGTGGTATAGTGGCTAGAAAGCCAATCTCAGAATCAAGAAGACATGGATTTAAGTCCTGTTTTTAACATACTCTCTGAAACCCTGGGTAAGAATATTTAACCTCTCAGGGTACCTAGGCTTGAGACTGAAGATTGAGAAACAGTCATTGATCTGACTTACTAGAAGGAATTTCCTCAGTGGGATTTCCTTATACTAAGAAAATCCTAGGTATTGACTGCTAATTTTAACAATGACAAATCCTGAGATTTGCTTTAAATTTTATAAAATTTTATACATGGGATCTTATTTGAGCCTCACAATATCTATATAAGGTAGGTTTTCTTATCCATTTGACAAGATGAAGCAAATTCAGAGTTAAATAACTAATTTGAGTTTCAGAAGTGGAATCTGAACCCATCTTTTTTTTCCCCCCTACCTATTGTTTCATGTTTGCTTCTCAGCGCATTAACAAATGGTGACAATATAAGTCACTTTAAGGTTTGCTTATGTTTCATGTGACTGATAGCCTGATTACAAAAGAGGTTTTGGGCTTTTCATGTTGTTTTTCTGTGTAAACATTGTTAAAACATTGTCTTTAGGCCCAATTTGTTCTAAGATCATAAAATCAGATTTTTGAAGCTAGAAAATCTCTTGGAGGTCATTTAGAATAGCTGCCTAATTTTATTAGAGGTGAAATCAATGTCAAGAAAGATTAAAAGATTTGCCCATGATTACATCAAAATCTGGAAAGACTTACATGAACTGATGCTGCGTAGTGAGTAGAACCAAGAGAACGTAGTAACAAGACGATGTGATGATCAACTGTGATGGGCTGAACTCTTTTCAACAATGAGATGATTCGAGTCAATTCCAAATCAAGTCAAAAATTTTGATGGAAAGTGCTATCTGCATCCAGAGAGAAAACTAAGGATACTGAGTTTGAATCAAAGGATAGTATTTTCATCTTTGTGTTGGTGGTGATGGTGGTAGTTGTTTGATTGCTTGAGTTTGTTTTTTTTTTTTTTCTTTCTCACGTGTGTGTTTTTTGTTTTTTGTTTTTTCTTTTGATTTGATTTTTCTTGTACAGCATGACGAATGTGGTAAGAACTGCATATGTTTAACCTATATTGGATTGCTTGCTATCTTGGGGAGGGAGAAAGAAAGGAGAGAAGGAGAAAAATTTGGAACACAAAGTTTTGCAAAAGTGAATGTTGAGAGTATTTAGAAAAATAAAATACTATTTAAAAAAGAGAGAGAGGGATTAGCCCAAGACAAAAGGAGTTAGTGGCAAAGCTAAAAATTAAATTCAATTTTCTCAGTTCAGTTCCTTTTTTGATCACACAAAACTCAATTCAGAAGTCACTCAGTTGACAGTGAACTCTCCTTGTCACTAATGATCTTTCTTTTCAAATCCAGTAGTCTTTTCAAATCCTTTTTGACCTCTGTGCAGCACTTGATACAACTCTTCAATACTGTCTCTTACTCCATTTTATCAGTGGACAAACTCTGCCTCTACATCTTTCTTTCACATTCCCTTCTCTCCACTTACCTGATTACCCTCCTAGTCCAGACCTTCCATCATCTATCACCTACATTATTGTCATCTTTGCTTTCTCTCCATTTAATCACTCTTCCAACCCACCCTCCACTCAGTTGCCAAAGTGATATTTCCTAAGTGTTACTTTGTGACTTCCCTACTCAAGAAGCTTCAGTGAGTGGCTTCCCATTGTCTTTAAGATTAAAATTCAAATATTGCCTTTGGACTCTTAAAACCTTCAAAATGTGGTGCCAATTTATCTTTCCAAAAAGTAATTTTATGCCTTATTCTTCCTTCATTTACTGCACCCTCCAGACAAACAGGCCTAATTACTATTCTTCATGTTTGACATTCTCCATCCTGCCTTTTCAGAGGCTTTCCCCAGTGCTTAGAATGTTCTTTCTTCCCCCTTCAGCCTTCACTCTGTTCAAGTTCCACCTCCTTCAAGAGGTGTTTCCCATTAGTTAGTGCTCCCACCCACTCCTAAGCTATTGTGTATTTATTTTGTATATATTCTCTATATATTCAGAGAATCTTAATTTCTTGAGAGCAGAGACAATCTTATTCTCTGTATCCACAGTTCCTGGTAGGAACTCCTACCAGGGAAGAAGCTTTAAAAAATACTCCTTGATATTAGATAGATAGACAGACAGACAGACAGACAGAGCTGTAGATATAAATAAAGTTACACATATAGATATTTCCTTCATAGAGAAATCATTCAAATTGGTTTGAGACTATGCTTCATTTCTTAGAATATAGAGATTTGTTCCTGAGTAGTCATGATCATTTCCTAGAACTGGGTCTTATGTGAGTTAGGGTGAATGAACTGAAGGTATAGTTATTATAGATCAGGAAAAATTTACACAGGGAAGGCCTCTGTTTTTCCCCTAAACTTTGCTTCATTTCCACAGAAATGGAACCATAGCTCCAATTTAAGGGTTTTTCAGGGAATCTGACTTGGAAAACATTGAATAGTGCCTACTCCACGTTTGTGCAATTTATGTGCTTGTCCTTTTGGGTCAAAGCATTTGAGATAGGAAATCTGTCTCTCACCTGATTTACTACCTATTTGGACCAGTACACCATTCTCCAGAGTCAGTTTCCATAGTTTTCTTTGAAAATCTTAGCTATTTTGTTTTTATTTTATCTTTGGCATGCTTTTGTTTGTGCTTCTAAGTGCTGCTTCTTACTCCAAATTAAAATATTTTTCCATTTGTTTTTGGCATGAATTTTCCTCCCTACTAGAAAGGAGGACTTTAACCCTGAATCATGTTTTTTCATAGTTTTTAAACTTGACAATCAATGCTCTCTTCAAGTGACAGGTATGATTAAGAGTTAAAGATATTACCATTTGAGGTGAGTTAATTAAATCTCAAGCAATATAATAAGAATCTCAGAATTTGGCACAGCTGTGCATGTTACCTTTTCTTTTTTTTTTTTTTTTTTTTAAACTTATTATTAGGAATTCAAAATTAGGTGGCACAATGGATAGAGTACCAGGCCTTAAGTCAGGAAGATTCCTTTTCCTGAATTAAAATCTGGCCTCAGACACTTATTAGCTCTGTGACCCTGGACAAGTCAGTCACTTAACTGTCTGTTTTCTCTTCTATAAAATGAGCTAGACAAGGAAATGGCAAACCATTCCATTATTTTGCAAGAAAATCCCAAATGGGGTAATGAAGAGTTGGACATGGCTGAAATGTCTGAATAACAAGAAAAATTCATTCTTGAGGGTCAGTATTTTAGAAACTGTATTTGATATTACTTAGCTCCTAATTATTGCCTTGATTTTATCAACAGATAGGGCACTGACCGCCAGAGTTATATACTTCAAGAAATTATTTCATATATTGGAGATATGCTTCAGCAAATCTCAGGTGACATAAAAGTAGAAATAATATATTCTCCCATGACAGAAAATGTGTCTTCAAAGGTTACAATAAAACAATAACATCATGGACAGATGATGTCATTTTGTTCTGAAAGATTTGAGAGCTGCCTGATTTTAATGAGTTGTAGACTCCTGGATTCTCCATGCTAAATCCTGGGAACCTTGAACTTGTCCACAATAGAGAAATAATAATCAATAGATCTTGATCCCTGTTGTAAAGTTTCCTATTTTTTAACATAGGCCCAAAGATCTTAGCCAAATGAGGAAAATGGTATAATTTAGGTCCTTTTGCAACTGGCATTTGAAAAGTATATGATATGTCTAGCCCTTTATGCCTCTAGTACATGCTTAGTTTCCCCATCATTTAAAATGAGCCTTCAATCACAGTCCATAGAGTATGTTTTGATATTATATTTGTATAAAAATCTGTGATTTTTCTAATCCTCAAAAATCTGAGAGGTATTATGAGAATAAAAATAGAAAGGGATTTATTGAAGGAATGCTGTGATGGTTAGGATGTGCAAAAGTATAAATAACGAGAACTAGGATACTTCTTCTGTGACTGGAATCTAGCTATCCTTAAATGAAGCAGTATCCTCAAATACACTCATATAGTTATTGACTTTCAAATTTAAAAAAAAACCTGGCATATTTGTGTCTAATGGTAGCCATCTCTAGGGGAGTAGGGAAAGAGAAGAAAAAAAGGGCGGAAGAAAATTATTTGATAACTTTATTATATATTAATAAGGAATAGCTACTTGCACACAATAGATTTGCAGTTTTTGTGCAATCACCTTTTTTCTATTCTGTGTTATGAAAATGCTTATTTCATTTCTAAAATTCAGAGTAACATAAATAAATAATAGAAACCTGGGTCTTATTCTCATTCTTTCTGCAAAACAGTCAACATGACCTTGGGCAAGATAGTAGGTAATGTATATTACCCTTTTGCTCTAGATTATCTCTATTACCCTTTGAGACAGTAAGATGACACATTAGATAGAATGCAAAACTTAGAGGCAGGAAGACCTGAATGATAATCCAGCTTCAGAGACTTACTGGAAATGTGACTCTGGCAAGTCATTTAAACTGCCTCAGTTTCATCCATTGTAAAATGAATATAAGAAGAGCACTTACCTCCCAGAACTATTGTGAGGATCAAATGAAATAATATTTGTAAGGCTATTAGTATGGTGCCTAGTACATAGTAAGCTCTTAAGTCCTTCCTTTCTTGATTTTTTCTTCTTTCCAATAGTCAGTTGAAAAAAATGCAGACTATAATGTATTCATATGGTTGAAAAAAGATTTGTTGTGATGTTGCTTTAAATCACATTAAACTGCACCCATAATAGTTTTTCAAAATGAATTTTGACAGAGGTTGGATTCTGACTTTTACCTAAAAACAAAGGTATAACCACTTTGTGGACAAACTCCTGCAGGCAGTGAGAAAATATCCAGAGCTTGGTTGCTTTTGGCTATGTGCTAGCTCAGGTTTGAAGGACATAGGCTCTATGACATGACAAAACAATTAGTTCAGTGGCTGCTGAGCTGGTGGGACCAGTGATTTAATAGATCATTTAAAATAAGAGAGCTTCTAGCATAGTCTCCTTGTTTTGACTCTCTTCTGTGGCAAAGAAGAATATACTGTCCCGTTTTATAGCCTAGGTCAGAAAAAAGAAATTCTTGAATTTAATTTAGTTTTGGCATTTGGAAATTTTAAAAATTTTACTAATATATCAGAAGCATAGGATTCTCTCTTAATCTGTCTTAGCTCCCATCCAAGGTAATGACTGGCACTTTTGGGGAGAGCTTTGGCTCAAACTACTTAAACAAAAATTAGAAAAAATGACAGTAGAATAAAATAAGCTTTTGTGGCCATTTTCTGCTCTACAGGGGCAGTGAGGAGAGTATTGGAAAGGAATACTATATTATAATCAGATATCTATTTTCCTTAATGGAAAGTTGGCAAATATTGTCCAATTTTAAAAGCAAAGGCAATTGCAGCATGCAAGGTTTCACCACCAGCCCACAGGCTTTGCTGCTCTCCAGTGCTCTGCTGCCCAATCATTTATCTCCTATTTTAATTTCACTTCCATATTAGAACTTTGTTCCTACTTTTGCAACAACCAGAAACCCACTCCTGACTCTAAACTAGTCAACCACCCCTCCTACTAAAGGTATCACTCCAGCATTTCAAAAAGCTGACCTTCTTCAGCAGGGAAACCAGCACATGGTCAGATGTATCCTGCTTCCTAATACTATCTCTCCTGCCTGCAGGAGTATCTATGTCTTAAAAACGAGTTATGAAAATGTTGAAGTAACAATGAAAACATAAAAGTTTCTGTTATCACTGAAATATAGTACTACTATAAACTTAATTGACAAGCTCCATGCTCACCAAAAAACAAACAAAAAAAAAAACCTTTTTTTAAAGCACTGTGTAACAGTTACATTGTAGAGTGGATGCCATCCTTATCCTGTCCACCACTGATAGAATGAATATTATTCCAGTTGACACAGAGAGCACTCCATGCCAAGTTGTCTGTTAAAAAAAAAAAAAAAAAAAAAAAGGCAATGACTTTTGGGTCCCTTTGTATTATCACCATTTAGGAATTTTAAGATTCACAAGGCTGTAGCAATTTCATCCAAAATACTTTTGTAAGTGAAGGTGGAGGGTGGAAAGAAGAAAAACAAGAAGGGAAAAGAAAAAGATCCTTTCCCGCCCCCCCCTTTTTTTCCAGGGAAAAATCCTTCCATTCTACTAAGGTGTAAATCTTATCTCTATCTTTCATGTATATAAATATACTTTAGAGACCATTCACTCGACATAAGAATCAAAGCAAATAGATTTTAAAATCAATACATTTTGATTTATTAAGTAATTCAGAGACTGAAAGGATAGCTACTTGTCTATAAAATCCTTTGTCCAGATAAATAGATAAAATATCTTTTTAAATACACATTTTAAAAAATATTCAAACTTGATTTAGTATTAGCAAGTAATTTTGATAAGCTTATTAGGGTCATATATTTAGCAATATTTTTGTGTTTAGGCATAGAATGGGGTTTGATTTTTTTTATTCTAATGGAATAAATTGCTTATTGAGATTTTCTTTTGAATGCCTGGGAATAGACCTATATATTCCATTTCTTGCAATTATACTATATAGCCATTAAAATATTTCCTGTAAGTAAGAAGCCTTCAGTTTAATGCAGTTGAATTTTCTGGTCCAGCTTTCTCTCCATATGTTAACTTGATTAAACACATTAATTTTTTTCCATAATTATAAATTAACTCTCAATTTTGTAAAGATTTACTGAACATAAAAAATAGACTAACATTATCTTTGAGACCTCTTTTCTTTAAAAAGGAGAATTACTATTATATAACAGGAATATTTGTGAGAACATCAGTGTTCATATACATTCTCAAATATCTAAATGAATGTGTTACTTTGGAAATCCCCTTCAACCATGGAGATCACAATTCATCCTTTATTGTCCATCTCATAAAAGTAATGACCATATACTTTCATATATACACAGAACACACATACATACATACAACTTTTTAAAAAATTTTTTTCTTTATTTTTAATGTTCATTTTAAAATTTTGCACTGGAGATGCAATAAAGCCTATGGGTTAATGCTGGAAACTTGCCTGCTGCAATTTTAAATTTAAATTTTGAGTTCCAAATTTTCTTCCTCCCAACTGTCCCACACTCATTGAGAGGGCAAGGAATTAAATATACATGTGAAGTCACACACACACACACACACACACACACACACACATCATTTAAATATTAATATTGGGGGAAAAAAAAAACAAAAAAAAAGTTTGGAAAAAATGCATCAGTCTGTACTCAGAGCTCATCAGATCTCTCTATAGATGAGAATAGTATTTTTTATCATCGGTCCTTTGGAACTATCTTGGATCATTGTATTAATCAGAATATCTAAGTCTTTTGCATTGATCACTGTTATAATACTGCTGTTACTGGTACACAATGTCTCTGTTAACTAACCCTGAATGACTTGTTACATATCATCAAAATTTTAATGTAGATCATAGAATCATAAATGTAGAGCTAGAATATACTTCAACTATATAGCTTAAATCTTCTCATTTTGAAGGTGAGGAAATAGACGCCTGTGGAAATTATGGGGTTTGCCCAATGTTTCATAGGTAGTAAAGTAAGAGGTGGGATTTTACCTGTCTTTGACGCTAGAGTAGTGTTCTTTCTATTTTACTAAATTTCATCTCTTCATATCTGTTTTAAAATAGTGTTAATTTTTTACATAAGCAAATCTATATGTAAAACAGTATTTTGCAAATGTATATATTTTATGTGTATATAGATTTTATGTATATATAGATATAGATATAGATATGAAGAATTTGCTATTTTCTTGCTCTTGGTCTACTTAACAGTAGCTAAGAAAGTTACTTGAGCAGAGGGGTTGAGTCTTGTTCACAGTCACACAATAAGGGTCAGATTCAGGTGGTAGGCAAATCATTTTTTTTTATTCCAAGTCCAAAATTCTGCTATATATCACTGCTTAATATCTATTACTGATTAATAATTAATCATTTAAATTATTAATATAATTGAAGATTAACATAAGAATAAAAATTGCTCTTTTCTAACAAAATATGTTACTCAAAAAAATCTCTCTGTCTAGAAAACTGTGTATTTGGTTCATAATATCTTTTTTTTTTCTTTTTTAATATTTTTACTATTTTCTTTTCTAATTAGTTACTATTTCTTTGTGTTGAATTCCATTTAAGAGAGTAATGGAAACTCTTGGAAAAGCTAGAGAATGTGCAATGTATGATAAACATATCTCAAGAGCTATTTCTGTGGCTGCATGGATTGTTTGCCTCAGACAGGTGGAACAAGTGATAGTTGTGGGCACCTGACTTTGAATTTTTCTGACAATAGGAATCCAAGAGGACACATATATGTTTACTATTTATACATTTTTAAAAAATACATTTGAATAACAAAACGTATAATTATGGATCAAAAAGACTGATATCTATTCCTTTGTGAAGTAATCTAAGTCTGTTGTTTAGTTATTTTTCAGACTTGTTTGATATTCAATAACCTCATTTGGGATTTTCTTGGTGAAGATACTGGAGTAATTTGCCATTTCCTTCTTCAGCTTATTTTATAGATGGGCAAGTGACTTGTCCAGGGTCACATGGCTAGAAAGTGTCTGAGAGTGGATTTGAACTCAGATGAGTTCAAATACAGCATTCTCTTCTGTGTCACCTAGTTGCCCCAATTTAGAATCCTAGGTATGGTCACTGCAAACATTTTCAGTAGCATTCATCAATAAAGTACTTATTTGTTGCTAATATCTTTAAATAGCAAATTTTTTGGTAAAATAAATTTAAAACATATGAGCTTTTTAAGGAAACGAATTGTAGAAACTTAGATCATATCTCTTTCCCAAGTCATACAAAAGAATCATTTTGGAGGCAAAATTGCAATTTCTACAAAGCCACATATGTTGAGTTTTCTCAGGTAAACTGTAGTAAAAAGTTTTTTTTTTTTTTTTAATTTTCAATCATACACAATAACTAAGCATATTTCCAAAAGGCCATAGATGAAGTTTCATTGTTCTTGTCAACAAGCTCCTTCTGCATACAAATAATAATAATTTTATGTGAAGATCCAGGGCCAGGCAATGGCAAAGGAGGTGGGGGGAGGTAGAGAGGATAGAAGATATGCTTATTGAGATCTGCAAGAATCAGCTTTACTTACTGGAGGGTTATAATGCTGTTTTAATGTATTTTTTCTTTGCAAATTAAATTAGATGTTTTTTAGGGAAGAAAAACTCATAAAGAAAACAGCCTTGGAGATGTAATATGCTATACCATATTTAAATAATTAGACTTCTGTCTCATTGAAATGTATGTGCTCTAGGTTCAATAGTGATAAAAGCATGAATATTAGTATGATTAGGAAATTACATCATGTCACAGTGTAATTGATTGATTGATAGCTGAATGAAAACTAACCAGAAAGCGCAGAGAAAGAAATGCCTGTTTTGCAGTTACTCAGGCAGAATTCTTGCAACTAACCCAGTTACAGGATTCGTAACTTCAATTCTCATCTTCCACATAAAACGAAACTGATATTGTATCCTTTTACTCTGATGCATGCATGTGTTTGTATGCGTCCGTAGGTGCACATGCCCATGTGATCCCTTCTAGTCATTATTGTAGAGAGGGAAGGAAGAAGGAAGAAGCTACTGAAATGTATTTTGCAATACCTAATTATTTCAGAAGATCTATCAAAGAGACACTAGGCTACTAATTGCCAGTTAGCAATTAAAGTTTTGGGTTTACTTTTTAGGGCTTGGGATTTTAAATTTTATCGACACAAAAGATTAATATCCTCAGTTTTCTCTAAGAACTTAGATATTCTAAATATTTATACTTTAAAAAATAATTGTTATGGTTTATGTTCTTAATATTTGTCATTCATTATACTGCTCTTTTAAGGATTCCTGTTCACATAAGTCTTTGGTGATACACACTACTGTAGAAGGGCTATAGCAGAGAGACCACTGCAGGATTCCCCATTTCAAAGCTGAACCAATATTCACCATTGACATATTCATTCATCTGTGCGGGGTCATTGGAAATCCTCTCTCACTAGTTTTTCCTTCCCTTCAGGGAGCAATGCTTAAAAGAGCAAACCCCTGGTGTGAAGAGATAGGAGAATTCTGAGCACAGCCAATGGTGCCAGGAATCGAATTAAAGTTGTCCATTTGCAGATGACTGTATATTGGAGCTCCCAGCCCACAGAAACAATGTTTATTGTTGAAGCTTTGTTTACTTGAAATTCTGTCAGTTGCACTTCAATTTATGTATTTTTTTTTATGGCAAAAAGTCATATCACACCAAAATATGCCGGGAGGGTAAAAACACTAAGATATGTGTTGGTCTGTGGAGCTAAAGCATTTTATTAGATTCCTAAGGTTTGCTCAAGGAGAAATAAAAATTTTAAAGCTCTCTGTCTGTCTTTGGAAGGATTTGTGTACCATGATCTAGTTGCAGAAAGGTAAATAATTACTGAATTGACTGTTCTTTCTGGGAGTTTAAAACTTGTCATTTATTTTGCTTTTGTTGACACCACCAGATCTGTTTTGGCATAAATCAAATTTTGACATGACTGAACCTACAATTTTGTCTATCTTCACATGCATTATCTTTTCTAAGTAAGAGGCACTAGAAAGATAGGGGTTGCTATTAAATCTTAAATGCCTGAAGTCAACACTAAAGATGTTTTCTTCCTCTGGCTTGATTTCCTTTATTTTATAGGAATTACTGGTTAAATTTATCTGGAAAAGTTAAAATTTGTCAGAATAAGATATTTGAAGAAAGATGTGAAAGCACTAGAAGAATATAACTTAAAAGGTGAAATTTAAGAATAAAAACCCTTTATTCCAATTCTTTGGATTAAAAATATAGTTGTTATTTGCCAATTTCATATATTTATATACACACATATACCTTGCCTTATTCATTAGAATACCAGCTCTTTGAAAACAGGAACTGTGTTTTTACCCCCTTTTTGTATCCCAGTGCTTAGTACAGTGCCTGATCCATAGAAGGGTTTAATAAATTTTTGTTGATTGATCGCCTGAACTGAAGTTGATACTAGTTGGTTCTTTCTGTTTTCAACTTGAATTGATGAAAAAACTGTCTCTTTAGATGGTTAAGTGCTAACTGATCATTTGCATATTATGTTTTATTTTATTAATTCATTTTCTTTCTACAAAGCATGCATATAGACACAAAGTATGTTATGCCATGTGAAAAGATATAAATTCAATTTTTAAAATCATCATTACACATTGAGTCGCTACTTTTTGTAGGTCCTCTGGTATGGCAAACTCATACTAGTTTCATTATAATATTGTTCTTGCAAGACTGGAAAGCAGGCATTTGAGAGAATTAAACAGATGTGATAAAGCAAGCAGTTTAATCTGGCTGAGTGACCTTATTCAAAAAGAAGCATGTACAGTAACAAACAAGCTTGTAATAAGAGTGAGGCATATTCTCAAACAACTCAAAACCGATCTTAACCTATCAACCACAACCCATATTTTGAGTATGCTGGCACTGGTGCCTTTGCTAGGCAATATGTCATTTAAAGTGTAGTCAAAAGATAGCTTAATCATTCTAAGAGTATGTTATGTAATTGAGCTTGGAAGGAGCAAGGACACACTTGAAATTTATAGAAAAAAAATTTTGTTGGTATGACTTTCTTTTTCCTCAAAAAAAGATTGTGTTTGTATACATATAGCCATGTGTTTATATACATCATCTATAATTATAGGCATATGTAGACATAAATTTATACATTTAAACAAATATATATATATATATGTGTGAATATCTATGAATATGTATACATGTATGCACATATGTATACTTACATGTTTTCCTACTCAGCAGTGGTTCCCATTAATGCACTCTTAAAGCATACACTCTCTTTAACAATCCAGACCTTTATAAAAAATGTCATATCTGGTTACCCTCAATAGAAAGTGGCCCATCAAAGCTACCTTGGTGCAACCTTAACTCTTAAATATCAATCTGTGCCCTCTAACCATCTGTTATCAAGTATCTTTTAGTTCAGTCATGACAAATTTTCTGTTAATCCTGCTGCAAATAAAATGAAAATGACATGGTTTCAACCTTATAGGTGTTTAAAATAAATCATATCTTGTATGTATTTTGTAATGTTTGGAAAGGATTTTTATTTCATATTTGAAAAATCAGATTTTTTAAAAGTAAAGGCTATAATATCTTTTACAGTATAATAATCAAATAGAATCTTATTCATTAGTACAAATACCATCTTCTGATGGAGTTTGTCTCTCTCTTTAGATACTATTTTTCAGGTGACTGCAACATTGAAAATAATTTGAATATGTGTGTAGTGTATTTTTAAGGATTTAGTATCCTTCATCTTAATATTTATATCAGGTAATGAGAATCAAGTATTATCTAGCCATTGTTTAGGCAGAAACTAAAGTATATATCATGTATGTGGAGGACTTTACTTGATGAAACTTCCCAAATCAGTTTGAGTTTTCTCATCTGGAATAGTCCTTCTTTCTCCCTTTCCCCTCCCCACTGCCCAAAGCTTACAGGCTAGCATCATGCTTAATCATGCTTCACTCTCCCTTATCATGTGCATTGAATGAGGGCAACTGGCAGATTCAGACAAGATCCATCTTAGTACTAGTCCCATACCTCATATATCCCTAAGATGTATAATGCAGACATAACTGCTTTGTTGCTATTTTACCCCCTTGGTTGAATGATCATGATACTTTATGTCTATAGCAGTAAAATCAAAGAGAAATGTGTAATCTTCCTTTTGAGACTCAAAGCATAAGATTAGCATGATATATATAAAATCTGATTAAATCAAAAAATTTAATATCATTATGTAGAACTGGGAAAAACCATTTGTTCATAGTGGACAAGGTCACCTCCAAAATCTTCCACTTTAAAACTATAGTCCTATGATCCTGAAATAAGTTTCAAAATGCTATGATCCTGAAATAAGTTTCAAAATATATATAGGTGCACACGCCCAATTGTAGGTATTTGTATATGTATGATATGTATAGAATTTGGTGGGTAGGTTTGATTGATTTTCTCAACTACACCATACTGAAAGTAAGTGATAAGATGCCCAATCAATCATTTTCATTTTTAGGCTTTAGATTATGTATGAAAAATCTTTGAAAGCCTTTCAAAATGAAATGGTGCCTTCCAGACAAGAAGTATGTTCTAATTAGCTAGATATGTTCCATCATACCTACTAAATCCTGTGTAAAAATCTCTAGTAATGGCCGAAATTGGGGCGTTCTAAAGAGATAAGAACTAGGAAGAAGAAAGCTTTCCAGCAAAAGTAGGATGAAATTATGGAGTGAAAGGAGATATCATAGTTTTGTATTACAATAAAATGAGTTGCATGAATTTTTTTGTTTCCCAGTCCACACATACTATAGTTTTTTAAGTATATTGTTATATCTAAAAAAATGTAATGCATATGCCTTAATTAAAAAGTATTTTTTGGCTAAAAAATACTAACCATCATCTGAGCCTTTATAGAGACATAATCTTTTTTTGTTGGTGGCGGCTTTTGCCTCCTTGTTAATGGCTATTGACACATAAGGGTGGTGTTGTTGATGGTGGGGGTGGCTGTGGCAATTTCTAAAACAAGACAGCAATGATTGACTGTTTCTTTCACTTGAACTCTTACAGGCCATTCTAAGGTTATTAACTGATCTAATTTCAATATTTTTGTGTCTCAGGTAATAAGGAATCTGGAGGAAGGAGAGAGAGATGGTAGCCTGCCAGTCAGTAGAGCAGTCAGAAAACATATCATTTATGGATTAAGTTAGCCATCTTAAATGGGCACAGTTTGTGGGACTCTAAAACAATTACAATAGTAACATCAAATATCACTGATTACAGATATCACCATAACAGATATAATAATAAATGAATGAATGAATGAAATCTAGTCCACATTTCTCAAAGCTTTCCTAAAATCTAGATAAACTATGTGTACCCCAGAGATGTCAAACTTAGTGACCCAGGGTGTAAAATTTCCAAGATGTAATGACAACCACATTAAAATATAATTGAAAAATGTTTAACAAAACAAATGAAAATGCAATACAACACAGATAGGGTTGATTTGTGGTTTTCTAAGTCAATATACTTCTCACAGAGATCTTTTTCTTTCTATTTGAGTTTGATACCATTTCTCTACATCAAAGATTCTTAAACTAACTGAATGTGGAGGTTACAAAACATTTGACAATAGTAAAAAAGTATTAAATATATTGCTAAAATTTAATTCTTTATGTAAAAATAAATAAATACATTCATGTCATATGCAAATTTATTTTGTCTTTAATAAATGATAAAATTATGTGTATATCAAGGAATTGTTTTAAAATGAATTTTTTTATGAATACTATCAGTAAATGCTTGGTTTTTACACCTATTTTATATACTTATATGCGTAGAGTCACATAAAAATTTCTCAAACAAAAAGGATTACAAATAGAAAAAGTTTAAGAAGCCCTGCTCTATATCACTTTATTAGTAATACCGTTTTGTTGTTGTTGTTGTTGTTGTTTGCTTAGGTAAGTGGAATTAAGTGACTCTATCCACTGCTATACCTAGCTGCCCCAGTAATATTGTTTAAAAAAAAAAAAAAGGAAATGAAATTTATTTTACTTAAAATATCAGTTCTTAATGAAATTATATTGCCTCTTAGTAATCATTTTTTTTCTTTTCTAAATATTTTCTCCTTGGGAGTAAGGACTGTCTCAGTTTTTCAAATTGTATCCCAAGTGCTTAACTCTGTGCTTGTCATCTAGCAAACATTTCATTCATTCATTCACAGTTTTATAGCTTTCTTCTAGAACTTTCCCAAGAGTCAAAGCCAGCTCAGTGCCCTATAGTTTACAGACACTGTTCTTTTTGCCTTTTTTTTTTTCTTTTTTTAAACAGGGTATTTGCCCTTTTCTAATCTAGTTGTATATCTCCCATTTCCCATGATCTTTGAAATATCACTGAGCAGTGGCTCAGCAATTACATCTGCCAGTTTCTTTGGGATCTGAGCTGTTCATGGGGACCAGGTGACCTGAATTCATCAAAGGTTGATAGGTATTCTCTTACTGTCTCCTTAGCACTTATCTTGATTATCATCTCCCAGTTAGTTATTTTTGTTTTGTCATTACCAGTAAAAAAAAAAAAAAAAAAAAAAGTTGTCCTTTGCAATTAGAAAGGAAAAAAATAAATTAAAAAAAGAGGAAGCACTGAGCAGTTTTTCCTTCTTTCTGTTATCATTGTTCCATTTAGCTCAGTCATCTTTTGACCCCATTTTCTCTGCTAATATAACTTTAATGAAAAATGAATCATAACTCAAAAAATCCTGAGCTTATTGGAGTATAGTAGAAAAATCCAAAAGCCTGAGTCCAAATCTCAATTCTCCCATTTATTACTTGAGTAACACTAGGCTAGCCATTTTTGCCTCTTTAGGTATCATTTTCCTAATCACTAAAATGAAGATGTTGGCTTAGATGATCTTTAAGATCCCTTCCAACTCTTAAAATCTAAGTCTAAAATTATAATATTTGATGGGTTTATTTGATCCTTAAAGTAGTACTATAAGATTACTTTCATGCTCATATTTATTAAATAGGAAATAACTTGAAGATGTATATCTCTCATAGAATCTTAGAATTGCAACTGATCTGCAAACATTATTTTTTCCAATACTCAGCCTGTGAAAGAATCCTCAAGCATTCCTGAGAGTAGTAGAGTTTTTATTTATGTAAATTAGGTTAATAATGTCTTTTATTGTCCCCTGTTCCATCACTGGAGTATTATAGTCAAAAGGATTTTTCTAATGACCAAAATCTGCCTCCCTTTAACTTTTACCCATAATTCTATATTCTTCTGGAATAACAGAGAGCAAATATTCATTAAATTAAGTCAACTTTTTCTAGTAAGGAACTCAAGCATGGACTAAAATGTCATCAAAGTCTATAAAAAGAACTAAATGAATTTGAAACTAAAAAATCAGTGTTCTAATCCATGATCTTCCATTTGCCAACTATGTGACTAGGGGCAGGTTAATTTGAATTTTCTTAGCCTTAGTTTCTTATTTATAAAATGGGGATAATATATACCATGGTAGATTGTCTTGAAACTCATGTGAAATCACAGTTTTTACATTTTTAAAAAAATTTAAATGAAAATTTTAAAATGCAACATAAAAACGCAAGGTACTGTGTTTGATGTGGCCATGTAAACATTGTATATGTATACCTGATGCTTGGCACAATTTTGAGGACATAATATTAAGTACTTAATAAATATTCTTCATTCATAAAGGAAGTGGTTTTATTTTTTATCTTTGTATTACCATATTCTACATTGTAGTTACTAGGTAAATGCCTATTGAATTTCTTAGAATGGGGAGAAAAACAATTCTTCTCCTTGCCAGCACTCAACCCTCTATTTAAATTGCTTTTTCTTTTCTGTGTCTCCTAAAACTTTATCCTGTATATTTCAATATAGGAGCAGTGTTATATAAGTGGGGTGACATTGGATACCCATTTCCTACTATATATAAGAATATAATATATCTCACCTAGGCACATTGACATCTGCTTACTCTCTGGGTTGGCTCCTTTACTCTAATGTCCCCTCATACTGGCTAGTCTTGGTACTAAGAAATGAATCATCTCCACACAGTTATAACTTTCTTGTAATAAAAAAGCACTCTTCTTAAGTCACTACTCTCACTTTTGAGTTCCTATCTATATGTTTCTGTACATATTCCCAATAATTGACATTCTCAGTCCTCAGCATAATAACTTTATTAATTTATTAATAACATCATAAATAATCTTATATTAAAGCAAGTATATAGATAATGAAATATATGACCACCTATACAACTTGTGTCCAACTCTCAACAAGGAATTCAGAATCTGTGTGAGAGAAGAGGAACATATAGTGATGTGGTAAGGGAGGACGTCCTGTTTGATACATATATCTATATTCTTGAGGAAACTCGCAACTAAATATTGTAGGTTTTGATATAAAACTACACCAGATAGAAATGCTTCCCTACTCACTGGTAGTCTGTTAGTACCATCACTGCTCTTTACTTGGGCAAATCCTCTTCCTTATTTAACTGTAGTTTTTACAAATTCTTTCAAGTATTACCTGGTAATGTGAATAGCAGTTTATTCACGTTGAACAAGAAAACTGCAAAGCTATTCAATCCAGCCAATTGTCCATTCACCCAGCATTGTTTAATCAGAATTGAACTCATCATGACACAATTCAAGCTGAATAATTTTAAAATTAAGTTTTATTTTATTTAACCAAAATCTCATTTTGGTATAAATGTTGAAACTTTGGGTCTCAGTGAAGAATCAGTGAAGTCCTTTGCCAGTGATATATAAATTCTCTCTCACATCAATCAGATATCACTTAAATAATTTTTCCAGCAATTCTCTTTACATTCATATCTCCTTTTCAGTAGCTTAAATGAGAGCCTCCTTACTTTCCATGAGTCACTTTTCACTTCAACCAAAGAAACTCTTCAAATTTCCCTTTCAAAAGTGGTAGTGTTCTTGTGATTCACACCTTATTCTTCAAATATTTGTCACCTCTCTTTCTCCCTCCCTCCCTGTTTCTCTCCCTCCTTCCCCTCTCTCTTTCTCTCTTTCTCCCTTCCTCTCTATCTCTGTCCCTTTCCTTCTCTCTGTCTCTCTCTTAGTTTTGTCCTTGTTAGGTAATTTAAAAATCAGATGAAAATGATCTGAGCTAACATAATTTCTTAAAGCCACAAGATCTCAAATATCTCATTTTTGTCCTTGAAACTCTTTGGTTTTTACTATATCATTTTTTTTAATAAATAGAAATTGATTCTCTACTTTAAAAAATAAAATTATGCAAATATAAGTGAGTTTACAATCCATATGTTTTATAAAACAATTTGAATTTTCATGTTTGAATTTGTTCTCTGTCTAAAAATGTTTAAATCTCATTTCAAAGCATGCAATTATCCTCATCTAACCAATGTTTATTAAACAAATCCCTTTGCCTACTTCTTTTAGTAACAAAATGTTTATATAATATCAGCAATATCCTATGTCTTTTGGCAGTTGATGTAACTTATTTATGTAAAAATACTTCTATCCCTTTTGCCAGTAAGTTCACTGTTCAATATGAGTGGAACGGTATCTTAGAGAAAATGTCCCTTTCATCTTCCTTTCTCTCTGTCATTTATCTTCAGTTTCTGTCTCTCTTTCTGTCCGTGTGTCTTTTTCTCTGTTTCTTTGTGTGTTTGATCCTCTCTTCTGACTTTTTCCCAGTTACAGATAAATATACTCAGATCTCCCTACCTCTAAAAGCTGTATAAAACAAAACTTCTTGATCCTGGTATCCCTAAACCTCTTCTCAATTTTGCAGTCAAACTCACTCTTAGATAAAGATATCTTTACTCATTCATAATCTCTACTTCCTCATCTTCCACTCCTTGATTCCTTACAGTCTGCCTTCCTATCCCCCAAAAGTACTGAAACTGCTTCCTACAAGGTTATCAATTGTTTCCTAATGACTATATTCAATGGCCTTTTCTTTTTTTAGTTCCATGTTTTCTTTTTTTCATCCTTTGACACTGTTTATCACCTGAATACTTTTTCCTCCTTGGGTTTTATAGTAGTTTTCTCACCCTTTTCTCTTCCTTCTCTAGTTATTCCTTTTCATTCTCTCTCTTCCCCCCCCCCCACCCCAGATAGTAATCTGTCTCTTTATCCCTTAATTGTGAATATCCTTGAAAGTTTTGCCTATGTTTCAATTCACTCTTTCTTTGTGATTAAATCAATCTGTAAAGATTCAGTTGTGATTTCTAGAGATGACTCCCATATCTGCACATCTAATTCTAGTCTCTCCCCTGAACACCAATCTAACATCACCAATATCTGCTGCATGTCTCCCTCCCTAAGGTTTATTCACAGTCTCAACTCTCCACTATCTAATCAGTTGTCAAGCCTTATTAATTCTACCTTTATATTTTTTGTCACATCTATTCCCCTTGGGACAGTTACATGACATAGGGATAGAGCACTGGGCCTGGAATTTGGAAGACTTGAATTCAGATACAAACTCAGATGATTATTGGTTGTGTGAGTCTAAAGAAGTCACTTAACTTCTGATTATTTCCATTTTCTCAAGTCCAAAATTAGGATAATAATAGCACCTACCTCCCAGAGTTGTACATAAATAATATTTTTAAAGGTCTTGCTATAGTGCCTGCCGCACATATAAATTTTTGTTCCTTCCCTTCTTTTTCTCTCCACTAACTTAGCTACTAATCTAGTTCAGGCGTTCCATCATTTTTCATTTATACTTTTACTATAACCTATTAGTTATTCTTCCCATTCTCTTCTCTCTTCCTAATCATTCTCTATACATTCTCCATCAAAATATCCTCCATTAAGCAAAAACTTGATTGTCACTCCACAGAAATTTTCAGTACCTCAAGGATGAAATGTAAACTCCATAATTCTGTATAATCTGGCTTTAGCCTATGTATCAAGACATTTCAAATTGATTTGTTCTAGTCAAACTTGCTTATTTCCCTATATTCAATTTTCAGTCTCCTATCTCTATGGCAGTCTTTATATAAGTTATCTCTCACATGCCTGGAAAGTAGTCTCTCTTCATCTCCAAATTCTTAAAATCTTTAGCATCCTCAAATCTTAGATCAGTAGCCAACTTTTTTTTAGGAAGCTTCTCCTAATCACAACTGTTATTAGTGCTCTCTTTTCCCCCAATTTATCTTCTACTTGCTTAATTCTTTGCCTATTGCATGCCCCAGTAGAATGTAGGGTTCTTGAGAACAGATAATGTTCTTTGATTTTTTTTTCATTATATATCAAAATCTTAGAATATCTTTCTCATATAATATGTGCTCAGTCATCATTCCTTTGGAGAAGGAAATGGCAAAACACTTCAGTTTTCTTTGCCAAGGAAACCCTAAATGGGGTTAGGAAGAGTCAGACCTGACTGAATAAACAACACCACTGTTGAAGTGATTAAGAATCCTTTCCACCTTGTTATCTTGAATGTGTGTATAATATATATGTCAGTAAATTATTTTTTAAAATTCAGCCAAAAAGCAACTTAAACTATGTAAGACAAATTAGCAGAACTTGAAATGAAAGTAAATAATAGACATTCACGGATTGAATGTTGTTTATTCCCTCAAAGAATCTCCCATTGTGAGAATCATGCTCTATCCTTTAGCTTTAATTTCATGATTCAAGAAACCATTGAATTTTAGCTTCTTCATTTATAAAAGGAGGGAGTGAATTTTATGGTGTCTTCTAGTTCAAAATCCTGTGTTCATAAGTCATTAGAATTCAGCCAAATTAAGAAGTTCTTTAAGATCCCTAATATTTTGACTTCCAAAAAATCCTCTCTGATTTATTAAGTCCCATTTCCTCAATCAGAAATTTATTTTTGACTTTGCTACAGGAACCATTAATCTCCAGGAAAAAAAAGTTAATATGGGTCATATTGAATATATCTAGAAGTGAATAATTAATCAAATGAAAAACATTCATTAGTTACATTATTCCAGTGACTTTATTAATCAATGAAGGATATAAAGCAAAAGAAAAAAAAAGAAGAAAATGAAAAATCCCTGTCCTTACATTCTAATAGAAGATACACATATATTTGTAGTCCCTGTTTTGAAGCTCCCTCTCCCCAGAAGTAGGTTCTCAAGTTTCCATGCATTTAGAATATCTACTGAGTATGCTTCAAAAGGAAGGTCTAAAAGCAAGGAAGAGGTGGTATAGTATGTAAATTGATGTGTGTGTGTGTGTGTGTGTGTGTGTGTGTGTGTGTGTGTGTGTGTAATATTCTGTATCACCTAGCTGCACCTACAATTTTTTTTTTAATGGAAAAATAGGGAGAGACTAGGTTGCTAAGAATTTTGATTGTCAAATAAAGGAATTGACAATGGATCTTAAAGATAATAGGGATTCATTGGGTTTGTTGAGAAAAAGATGAGTTACATGATCAGAACTATATTTTTAGAAAATCACTTTGGCAGCTTTGTGAAGGATGGCTTGGTGTGAGGAGATATTTAGGGCAGGACTTCAAATCTAGGTCCCTACTTTCAGGAATGTCAAGATTATAAATCCTCATCTCTTCATTTTTAATAACTAGGGATAGGGAATGAAAGAAAATATCCAAATTACTAAGTATCTAATTTTTTTTTTTTCTGAAGTGATCAGTAAGGTTCTCGTTAGCTAATAATTTTTTTTTTAAATTAGAGTAGTTCCTTTCTAGCCCATTCCCCAGAAATAGTCCCATAATGCTTTGTAGGAAACTTTATTTATATATATATATATATATATATATATATATATATATATATATATATATATATATATATATATATATATATATATATTTGTAGGGGGTTCTAAATATTTCAAGGTCTGCATTGTTAATCTGTGGAATACTAGAGATCTTCTTATTAACCTATGGGCTTAAATTTTGTAGAAAAGAGGAAAGAAAACATGCTCACTTTGATGAAAATGTAAAAGGTATGAGCCAATTCACCTATGAAAAGACCCCTTGGGCCACATGGCAAAGTCTAAATGAAACAAGTGTTGACTGGAAAGGAATCAGAGACAATATTAGACAATCAGGAAATATTTACTTTCATTTATTCAAAATTACATATATATATATAGATAGATAGATATAGATATAGATATAGATATAGATATGATACATTATGTGTTCAATTGAAAATGTTAAGGCTTTTGATAACTTGGAATCTCTATTATATAATCAACAATATAGAACATGCATTCACTCTTTTAGAGCATTAGGTTGTCAATCAATCCATAAACATTTAATAAATGCTAGTTTAGAAGTCTTTTTGAAAGTCAGTGGATGAAATGAAGTGATTTTGCACCTGGGTAGTTCAGTAAATAGAGTATTGGGCCTGAAATCAGAAAGACTTGAGTTCAAATCCAGCCTAAAATGCTTATTTGTTTTATGACCCTGGACAAATCATTTAATCTCAAACATATTCTAGTATCTTTGCCCAAAAAAAAAAAAAAAAAAAAAAAAAAAAAAACAAACCTATAGGCATTATGGTGCAGATGAACTGAGAAAATTAAAAAAAAAACAAAAACAAAAACAAAAACAAAAAAAAAAAAACAACAATTTGCCAGGTACTGTGGTAAGCAATGAGGATATAAAAGAGGCAGGATGTTCCCTATCCTCAAGTTAATGAAGGAGATAATAAGTAAACACCTATATAAAACAAATAGGAAATAGTGAACAAAGGCAAGGTATTAGCATTAAAAGTAGTTGAATTACGTTTCAAGGAAGGATTGTATTGGGGACTTAAAGAAATTTAAGCGAGACATACAGAAATTATATGCTGTAATAATGTTGTAGACCAGGTCTAATTCAGGCTAGTCTGGTAGTTTAAGTTTGGAAATAAAATGAAATAAGACTCCTCGACTATCAAAAAGTTAAGAAAAGGATGTTTTCTTAGCCAGGGCACAGAAGGGCTATTTAGCAAGGATATAGCATTGATTCAGTCAAGACCCATTTCTAAACCTCCATGTTTACCATGTTGATGCACTGATTTTTCCTGTGAGGTAGTGACTTCTGTCTATTCTTGAGCTGGCTTTTGTACTTTTTGTACTATTAGAAAGATACATAAATAGCCTGAACATTAGTTCCTTGGAGTCAATTAAGTCTTGAGGACAATACTTTCTTTCTTTCTTTTTAGTTTTAAGCATTTACTTTTAAAGATTTTGATTTCCATTTGAGTACTTTTTAAAAAAAAAAAAGTACCTAACTTATGAAAGGGTTTAGGAGTCTTTTCAATTAGGCACCATTACTACAAATAAACAACCTAAATGAGATGCTATTTCCTGATTTTTTTTGGGGGGGGGGTCAGGTAAGAACATTTTTATTAAATCAATTAGTCAAAAGCTTTAAAATAGATGTGAAAAGAAAAAAATTGATCAGTTTAGAAGTCTTTCTGAAAATCAATGGGTGAAATGAAGTGAGTTTGCACGGGAAGTGTTTTGGGCTAAGTTGAAATCAAACATTTGAGAGTTTTGCAGGCTGCTAGAGAGATCACTGCAGCCAAAGCCCTGAGAAAGAAAAGCTTCTTCCTATGAATTATAATCCCAAAATGCCTATAAGTACTCAAACCCCTTTCACATCTGTGAGGCAGATACTCAGTATCTACCCAATTCAATATTAAATAAAAATGTGGAAAGATTCTAACATTAATGAAAGACATCTCTTGACTTCTTTCTCTAAATAATACAACCAAGAAAAAATTTAATATTTGGGATTTTACAAAAGTTTAATTTTTTTTTCTTCTTTGGATCTGAGTACGAATTCAAGCATTTAAGGAACTACAAGGTATTTTGATCTGGTAGCTATGAGAATTCACAAGAGATTGAGTTCAGTTTTATTCTCTACTTTGTAATGCAAAGGAGTATATACCACAAAAATCAGATGAAACTGCCATTAATTTGACAGCCTCGGTTCTCATAGCCTTATTGATTCAGAAAGCTGAAAACAGATATGGAAACTTATTGGCTCCAATTAGGAATTTTAAAGCTAGAGGTTCAGAGAAATGCAAAGGGTATTCTGAGAGAATCACTCAGTAATGGAATCCTTCTTAACATCTTATGATCTGGTAAGAAATACAAGATCAAAAGCATTATTCTCTTATAATTTTGGTACTTGTTCACTTATTGATTACCTTTATGGCCTTGCTTCAAATATTCTGAACATTATATAATTTCAAAGCTCATAATATTTTCTCTATGGGTCATTTCTCCCATTATTTCCTTTATTATTTAGGATACATCATGAGTATGGACCCAAAGTCTTTAACATATCATTTTAGTTAGATATTAAAAAGGAAAATGTCTTTGTAAATATTGAGAGAATAAAAACTATGCACAAAATAGGTTAATTAAAATAATCTACTGCCTTTATTTGTATGTTTTTGACACCTGCATTATCTATGATAATGCCTGAACTATTCTGAACTAGAAGTACCTAATCTGTTTCTATCAATAAGAAACCTATGTGTTTCTTATCATGACAATCCCCAGTACTTTATGAATAATATATGTCCACAATATTCTTCTCTCTTTTTCTTTGAGCTTCATAAGTTATAAAAAAGGAAGATGCATATTAGGAAAATAAAGAAAGCATGCAGATTAAAATCTGATATTATAAGAAAAGAAAATACAAAACATTTCTTCAAAAAAAAAAAGTTTTTAGAATGTCAATCCAATAATTGAAGTGTGAATTTTTTTCTAATGAGTACAAATTTACAGCTAGGATGAATTTTTATAATATATCTCACATGAAATCAAATAAAAAGCTGATGTATTTTCATGTGGAGCCCAAAGAAAATGATAAAGTAAAAGGTGACAAGTAGCATGGAGTACTATATACTATCCCAATTCTATATTCTATTTATTATCATTTGTTATATGTGTCTATGGCTGAAAATATTTCTGAACAGCTTGGCACCAGCCTAAAATTTTCTATAGAAATAATGTATCCCGTTTTGAGATGATTTACAAGTATATTTCTAAATATACTTGAAATGAGAAAAAAATATTATTGCAGTAAATCTAACATCACAGCTACCAATTCCTGGAGCTTAATTATGACACTACTAAATGTGAAAATCTATTCAGTGCTAGGAACACTTTTCACATTACATTCACGCTAAAGATTGGCTGTTAAGAGCTCATTACTGGTATTTTTCTAAAGAGCGGTTTATTAAACACAGTTACCTAATAAGCATCTTTGGTGGTGCAAATTGCTGAAAACAGTAATGAGTCTGATTAGACTTCATTTCAATTACGACAGCTTGTCTAGCAAAAAAAAAAAAAAAAAATCCTTGGTGCTTTGGAATTTGACTACAAGGCATTACAGAGTTTAAAAGAGAAAAAAAAAAAGCTACTTCTGTGTTTCCTTTCCACAGTTCAGTAATGAATGGAGAATTGTCCAAGTCATTGTCCAATTTACACACTGGGAAACTGGATGGACAAAGTGGAGGCACAATTATGTTTGCTTAAAAACAGCAAAGGGCTCCTTGACTAATATGTCTAAGTAGGGTCACCGTTAGGGTCCTACTATATCTTTCCTTAGGCATGTCAAACCATCAATGAGAAAAAAAAAAAACTTAAAAGTATTCATTGCTGTTTGGTTTGTGGAGCTTAGCCCTCTGATTAATGGACTCACCTTTCAATTATGTTTTATCCATTGATCTACTTGCAATCACAACAATACATGAGCTTGTCAGATCAGGCGTGTTAATTACAATGCCAAATCTTTCAAAGTATATATAGGGAAGGGAATACATAAAAAAAGCCAAGTCTCATAAATTTAAACTGGATTTCAGAAGATACAAGTGAATGGTTGGTCATTAGCCACTAAACTCATTTTGGGTGTAAAACGCATGTTATTTAACTGTATTTAATGGATAACCTCCTATTAAATCATGCTTGAATATTACTACTCAAATTGGGGGAAAAAAACCAGTGTTAATGTAAAAAGCCTTTAAGTGATTAAGCTGTCAGTGCTGTCATGTAGTTACTCTAGTAACATTTTAATGCTTCTGGGAGCTCTGGGCAGTAGAGGCAATTCACAATTTAATGCTGGATTCTGTGAGTGGGTGCTTAAAAAAAAATACCATTTGACACTGAACTGTATAAAAGAATTTCTGAAGTAAAATATGAAAACAATGAGTGACTGAAAAGGCATGATAAAAGAGGAACACAAAGACATGAACTCACAAGAAAAAAAATTTAAGTGCAGCACAGCTAGCTAAAATGATGGGTATAGAATTGTAGACTGAATTAGAAACTAAACAACTGTGGTATTGCATGAATTGGAATTTCTTTAAGAAAATTTGCATTGTTAGGTAGAACGGTCATTTATGTACTTATGTGGCATATGGTAAATTTGTACATACTTATAGATAGATGTCATTCTTTAAGCTATTATTATTATTAACATCATATATTCTAGAGCTTTCTAATAGTAGATAACAATTCTAAATGTTAAAACTGAGCGAATTCCTTTCTTTAATACAGATGTCAAAGAAGCATCTTTATGTAGTCCACTATAGGTTCTTAAAAGATCTTAAGTACTTTCAATAAATAATTTTTTTCTTGTTAATTATAAATTTGCATGGGTGAGCATGTGAATAGCTAGTACAATGTTACTAGTTTCTTTTTTGGGGGGAAAAAAAGTCTTTATGTACATGGACCAAAGACTTACTAAACTAGCCCTGAACTATGCTAATGTGAGCTCGTGGTGAACTCTGAGATACTAATTAGTGGAATTTGAATTTTGCAACCTGGAGCAAAATTTTAAAGTATTTCATTATTAGTTCAACCCATGAACAATGAAAGCATGATCAAAATAAGAACTAGAATAATGATGCTCATTGTTGCCTGAATTAGCCATGGTGACCCATGAGTTCATTATATGATATTTATACTGTTTAGAGATAGCTCTGTATCCAGAGTCTGTTGAGAGAAAGGTTAGTTAAGAACAGATAATTCCAGAGTCAATAATGACAACAATTTCAAGGGGGTTGGGGGTGGGAAATGCCACTCTCTTTTCTCTTTCCATTTTTTCCCTCCTATCTTCCTCTCTCTTCATCCCCTTTTCATAAACACAAAACAAACTTAAGCAAGCAGCTATTTATTAAATCCTACTATCATTTACTGTTTCACCCCACCAAAAGAAACCAACAGAGGGCTAAGAAGATATAGCAACCTGAGGAGGTATACTTCTTCCTCTAAGCAAATTAAAAGGTTTCCATTCCCTCATCTCTAAGTCTTTTATTTTTTCCTGTGCTTATGTTGTGTAGCTGATAATTGTTGCCAACTTTAGGACCTCTACCCCTTGCCTAAGACCCCCAATTCTCTGGGGCCAAAAGATGGACTCTCTAAAAAGTGTATCCCCTTTATTAGTATGACTATACCTACAGTCAAATTTCCCTTTTTGCTACATGTCCCTCTTCCTATGAATTTGCCCAAGGTGCAATAATTCCTAGATACCACTCTGTTTTCATAGCTTTTTACTTTTTCTGTCATACATTGAGTGATGCAGCAAAGAGTGTATGGAATATGGCAAGGTAGTGTGTAGGTTTAACTTTTAAGCAAAAGAGAGGTATAGATTGGCACATTCAGAATTAAATTATTTCCAAGGCACTATTTATAAGAAATTATTCCATCTAATCCATTTTCTTTTAAATATTAGTAATCCTGTCATTGTTCACAACTAAAAAGACAAATTTTGACTTTGAGTCATCTAATAAGCTAGGGGCAGCTGGGTGGCGCAATGGATAGAGCACCAGCCCTGAAGTCAGTAGGACTTGAGTCCAAATTTGACCTCAGACACTTAACATTTCCTAGCAGTGTGACCCTAGGCAAGTCATTTTGCCTCAGAAAAAAACAAAACAAAACAAAACAAAAACAAAACAAAACAAAACAAAAAAAACTTCTAATAAGCAAGACATAATTTAGAAAAAATATTACAGTATATAAAAATAGCATTTTTTGTGGTATTTGCTTCTTTAAAGGAAACATTATTATGGGATGTTTAATATATTAGATGACAAATAAGGCTTATTTATTCATGTTTAAGAGAGTTATGGGTATTTGAAAGAAATAGACACAAAAGACAAGGTAAAGTACATTACATTGGCTATGTTCACACATGATGGGATCAATCACTTTGATAGTCAAATTAGCAGAAAAGAAATACTTCACACACACACTTGTTTGTGTGTGTTTAAAACGTGATAAATAGTCCAGTTGTGTGTATAGTCATAGCCACAGAGCAAAAATTTAAAATATAACCTGAACAAGCAATTTCTTTTAAACTTGCTGTTCTTTTTTGTGCTGATGCTATTCCAGAGACTAAGCAGTTGGGCATCTACCCTTTCTAGAAAGAACAATGTCAGATTCCCCCTACATGCCAATATCCTGTCCTCTGCCTCTGTTTCTCACTATCCAACATTCAGTATTACAAATGGAAAAGACAACAGTGTTAAAACAGGTATTGTCATTCATATACGTTAGCAATGTTCCCTTTTTCTGGAAATCAGAGAATCTTCATTATAATTGGCACTTGGATTTACTCCACTAGATTTTTAGAATATTTTTGTGGGGAGCATACATTGAGTGGATAGGAGACAGATGAATAAATTCTGCCTGAGCTACTAATAGCCCTTTGCTTTTAATCCAGCTCCACATTGGTAGTGTTCTAAAGCAGTTTATCTTTATATGTCGTCTTATATGAAAGAAACAACACTAAACCCACCAAAACTCATTTCATATGTAGCTTTTTTCCACTGCCTCCAGATCAAAGTTATTTTCTTCAGACTGGACTAAATTATACGCAGGTCCCAGGAGTGAAGGACACTGAATTAATGCACTATGTCACCCAGTCTTGGCTATAGAATATTTTTATCGAAGTCCAAGACGCTACATCTCTTTGCTATTGCATTAAAAATTAATGCAAGAATTGCCCCAAAGAGCAAAATGCTTAAATAACCTAAACAAATTTTGTACAGGCTTCCTTATGCTTTGGTGTCAACTTAGAGAGGTTTTAGGAGGGTATCAGATTATGTCTACACTTAAAAATGAGTAATATTTTTATCTTTTATCTAATTAGCAGAGAGGTGCTTCATTTGAAATAAGAACTCATTTTTCTCTCTTGTTTTATATATGTTTCCAATGGAGGAAAATGCTGGAGAACTACTTAAAAGACTGTGACTACAGTGTTTGAAGTTTGAGTGATCCTACCCCCCAAAAACAATTAATTTGGTGGATTAGGTACAAAGGTCCCTACTTAATAAAATGATTGAATTAACATCATTATAAATAATTATAATTGATTGTTTGTACCTGTTGCTCCTAGTTTATTTATTTAGGATTTATGCTTTCACTACTTTTGAAGAGGATTTGAAGCACAATTCAAAATTACATTATTAGCATTTACATTGTAGGATTATGAGTAGAATCTTAACCTTCCATCTGTCATCAATCTAGGTTTGCATTGTGCTAAATTTGTTGTGTTAATGGAAAGTGTTAAAATGAGATCTTAGAGTCCATTGGCTTAATTCTGTTCTATTGAATCCTTGACATTAGAAAGAAAAATTCAAATTTTTTTTTTTAAATTAGCATTTGTATCTCTCCTTTCTGATTCATGATGGTGAATTTAGACTGTGGTTTTCAGGTTGTGTTAATCCCATTTATCCCTGTGCTCTTTAATTCACCTGTTATTTACACACTTAAGAAGGTTGATACTGCAGAACAAGGGGAGTGCCCTGTTGTGACACGGAATATACATATTCATTAGCCTTGGCATTCCCTCTGGATATATGTGATATGTCCTGAAGATCTCTATATGACAAAAAGAACAAGGGGTGGGGAAGACTGGGGGATTTGATGGCCTTAATGGATTGAAAGTAACATATGGAGGGGAAAAAAGTAAGAGGCGGCATAAAAAATGAAGGGTCATCAAACAACTTTAAAGGTTAACTGCAAAGGCTTATTTAAACTGATTATAAGGTGTCTCAAATCCCTCATAAGGGTACACTAAACAAATTAACATTTGTCTGAACATGTGAAAATCAGATATTACTTCACCTACTGAGACTTGAATTCAGATTCTCTTGCAAGAGTTGATGACACCTAACAGTGAAAAATAGAATTCCAGGTCCAGATTTCTATAATAGTTTAAGTAGTATATATGCATGCCTATGTATGTATATCTGTCCATGAATATGAGAGTATAGATTTGTCCATTAATTTAGGAAATACTACATAGAACCTTTAGCCTTGACTTTTGTCAGATGTTAGTTTATTCAAGTATACTTGCTTGCAAACATTTGTAACTTTTATGAAAGAGTTATACATTATACTTATAAATTATATAGATTTCAATGTGAATGTAATTACTTGTCATTCACCCACATTGATTTAAGTACTAAAATTCTGACAGATTGAGTGGGTAAAAATATAAGAACCTATCGGCATGAAAAGGCTCGTTTTTATGTATTCTGCAAATTGATGTAGACTTCTAGTTACGCTATTCCTTGTGTGGATGATGATAAACTATTATCGGAAAGGAGGAACCTTAAGTGATGTGCTGTCTGTCATGGCCACATATTGAACATGAGATCAGTGGGCTAAAAGTGATATTTCTTTCATCAGTATAATTGCTTTGCATGAGCACTTAAGCATTCATCCTCATAAATGCAAGCTCTCCTTTTATATATGTCTTGCATATTAAAAATGCTGACCGGTCAGGCCCACGCTTACAGAGTTTCACCTTCAGTAGGTAATAATGGTAAAATAGTCATCTTTACAGTCTAATATACAAATTTATCCACAGTTTGATGAGTGAGTTTTTTTTTGTCATCTGAATAAAATGTACTGCACTATTGGAAAGCTACCCTAGAATGGAGAACAAGTAGCAAAAGGTAGATTTATTCTTTTTTCTAACTAAAAAATGAATTCTAACACACACACACACACACACACACACACTTATATATGAGAGACATTGTGGCATATGGGTCAAAAGCTAGCTTCTGAGTCAGAAAAAAAAAATATTCATATCCTGTTTGTGACACAGTTTGTTTCTGTGACTAAGTCACTCAACCTTTCAATGTCCCCCATTACTCTTGAAGGCTATCTGCTATAGTACACTTGCTGATCTGTATTAATAGAGGGAATTTCTTCCTCTGGAATTCCTTCTACTGATGATGAAATTATGGGACCAGATAAGATAAAGATATAAAGTACTTGACATGAATAGAGTGCTCATGCATATGTAAATGTATATGTATATATTGAATCTATCCAAGCATACAACATCCTTCTTATGTAGTTCTTTAGTTATTATACCTATTTTACTGAAAAAGAAACTGAGGCCCTGAATTGAAGGAATTGCACAAAGTCACACAGCTGGAATCAAAGGGAAGATTTGAATCCAAAACTTCCTTATCCCAAGACTATCTACTGTGCCAATATAAGAAAATATTTAGACAGTCAACTAGGCATCATAGTATATCCTTTAAACTATTCTATTTACTATAAGACTGTATAACTATCAATACGAAAAACATATACTAACAACATTAAAATGTAAGCTGGATGTGGTGACTTTTACTTAAATTCTTGGCAAAAGTCTAGAATGAATTTTTCAAGTGATGGTTATGGAAAGAATCAAAAAACAAACAATGATCACAAAGACTTAATGTGGTGTCATCAATTAAGATGACGAGATTTTTTTAAACCTGGAAGGACCTTAATGAAATAGGACAAATTGGGGGGAGGAGAGGAGAGGGAGAGAGAGCAGAATAAGCTGAATTTAATTTAAAAAAAAAACTATCTATGATCATATGAGGATAAGAGAATGAGAATAGACAGAGAATTTTTGAAATGAGAACCTGAGAAAAAAGTTATATTATTTAATGTATTATGAGTTTTTCCTACTAGGAATGTTCAAGATAAATCTAGACTGCCATTGGTTCCATCTATTGTAGAAGGCATTGTAGTCAATTATGGATTTGACTAAATGGTTTCTAAGGCCCCCTTTCAAAGAAGAGTTTAATATTTGATAATTAATTATTGGGCATGAAATACTAATCTATTGAGCACAAACAATGCTAAGTACATACAATATAACTTGAGGAAGAAGCAAAAACAATTAATAGAATGAGAAATAATTTTATAGAGAAAACAGATCCTGATGACACTTGGCCAGGGGTTTAGTGAATAGAGTACCAGGACTGGAGTTAGTCAGACTCATCTTCCAGAGTTCAAATATGGCCTCAGCTACTTACTAGCTGTGTGACTCTGAACAAGTCACTTAACCCTGTTTGCCTCAGTTTCCTTATCCATACAATGAAGTGGAAAAGGAAATGGCAAGTAACTTCAGTATCTCTTAACAAAAAAATCCCAAATGGGGTCACAAAAAGTTGTACATAACTGAACAACAAAAATGAATTTAAGTTTCTAAGCAAGTTAGGAGTAAAGATTTTCCTAACATGAGGAATACTCAGTGCTAAGGAATGAGATTTGGAACCCTGTGTCTGGGGAACTGCAAGTAGGCTGGTTTGACTAGAACATTATGTCTAACAAAGAAGAAATAAGTTTGGAAAGGAAAGCCAGAGCCAGCTGGTGAATAGTTTTGAATTTCAAGGTGAAGAGTTTGTATTTTATCTTAGAGGGAATAAGAAGCCACTGGAGATTTCTGAGAAAGGCAGTGACATGGTCAGATCTGGACTTGAGGAAGATTATTTTAGCAGCTGTGTGGAGGCTGCATTGGAAAGAGGAAAAGTGGAGGAAATGATTTGGGTTTATAGGGTGGGGGGGGCAATAACCAAAATTTTAATGGTAATTATTTTTCATTTTCTAATTTTTTTTAAGATTTTCATTTCTAAAAATCACTTATCCAGCCACCTCAACTAACCTTAGTTGTGTACTTGCAATTCAGGAAGAAAATGTGGTGAAATATAATGGAAAAAGTAGAAAAAAGAGAGAACATAGAATCAAGCCAGACCTGAGTTTAAATCCTTCCCTGACACTTAATAACTATGTGACTAGGGGCACATAACTTCTGAAGGTTGAAGGCTTCATCTGTATTGCAAATATTATTCTTTTATTTATTTATTTTTTTATTCTTGTACCACATGCTGTTGTGAAGAAAACAATTTGGGAATCTTAAAGTATTCTGAACTGGTTTTACAATGGTATTAATGATATCATATACTAATGATTACACTTATTATTAAAAATCCCTTAAAATATGTATGTATATATGTATAATAATAAGGGAGAGAAAGACTTCTAAAATTTATCGCAAAATTCAGGGAATGCCTCATTAGAAGCCTATTAAATTTATTTAGGTTTATTAAATTATTTAATTATTTATGAGGTGTTTTAAATTTATTAAATTTATTTAGATTCATAGTTAGATGGCTAAAGCATTTACTATGTTCCAGGCACTGTGCTAAGCACTAAAGAAGGAAGGAAATAATATTTATGCATTTACAAATAGTGTCTCATTAAATCCTCACAAAGACCTTGAGAAGTAGGTGTTACAATAGAATAAGTTAAGGCAGAGAAGAGATTAAAGGCTTACCCAGGGTTATGGAGCTAGTATGTGTCTGAGGCTGGATTTGAACTCAGAGCTTCCTGACTCCAGATCCATTGTTCAATCCATAGAAAATACAAATACAAACAAGTAAGACTGACAGTCACCTCCCCAAAGAGCTCCTCCTTCTAGGGAAGACAACATGTAATGGGGAGATAAAAAGGGAAGGAATTGGAGGGGTACTAGTATTAGAGAACAGCATAGAAATGACCTACATGCAAGCAAGTGGTGCAATTCATAGGGTAACAGGTTAAGAGTCAGGAAGATCTGAGTTCAAATGTAGTCTCGCATATTTACTACGTCTGTCACCCTGGACAAGCCATAACCTCTATTTGCCTCGGTTTCCCTTATCTATAAAATGGACATCATTACAGCACCTAGCTCCCAAGATAGTTATGAGGAGGAAATAAGATAACAACTGTAAAGTGCTCAGCATAATGCTTTATACAGTGTTACATAGATGTCAACTGTGAAGATGAGCTGACAAAACTGGCTTAGCAGAACCCAGGTGGTTCTAAGGGTGGAGTCCAAGGTTCAGGAGGGTATTAAGTTATCCAATAGATTGCTTGAGTTCCGGGATTCTGAACTGCAGTAAAATTAAAGACTGGTGTCCACATTAAGTGTGACAGCAATGTGCTAAGGAAACTCTTGGTAGAGGAAAGCTACTAGGGTGCCCACGGTTGGGAAAAGGAAAAGATTAAAGCTTTGGTGCCAGTCAAAATTGAGATCTGCTATATTGCCAATCTGGGCAAGATAGAATGAATCATTCCTTCCATCAAAAAAAAAAAAAAATTAAGACAGACACACACACACATACAAACAAAAACAAGAATGTAGATGAGTGGATAACTGAGATACTTAGTTTACGTTTGTGTGGGAATGTAGATATTGTACAAGTTCTATTGGTGTATCTATTTTTCTGTGGTTAGAGTTTTTGAGTTTTAGTGAGTTGTAACTGCTGAACCTCTAAGAGCTCTTAGCCTAAATGGTTGTTAAAAATATTGCTTCATATAAATGAGGTTGAATGTGTTATGTGAAGGATAGGACTGGGATTGGGGGAGTAATTTACCACAATTGTGTTGTAATTTTCAGTCATAAGATATAAAAGTGCGTTTTAAAAGAAATAATCATTTGACAATATTTTAATTAGATAATTTGGGGTATATTCATTTGAGACCAGATTATGCATTTTTTTTTTTTACTGATCCATACTTACCAATATTTTGCTTCTTATTTTTGGTTTCCAATGGCAAGGTATGCAAATTACCTATAAAATAAGAGATAAAACACTAATTGTTTCTGTTTTAATTATAGAACATATGAATTTTCAACACTTTTTAAAAATTGAGGTAATTTGGACAAAAAGCAATAATTTTACATAAGTGAATTTAGTCCCTGAATTTTAAGTTTGTTTGTTGAAGTATCATCTAGAACTATTTTTATTTTTATTATCTTGGCAGCATCACTACAATAAATTTCTTTAGAAATTGATCGTGGCGTTTTGAAAATACTTGTTATTTTTTCTTAGTTACCTAAATTTTAAGAATATATCTTATTTTTGTTTTTTATTTTCTATTTTCAAAATCAATTATTGTCTACAGAAGGTTTTGTTAGGGATTCAAAACCTTCATGCTTTCTCTTTTTATTAAAACTTTTAATTAAATAGTAATTTGAATTAATGTCTGTGTCTGGGATAACTGGAGCAAAAACTCTTTTTTTTTTTTTTTCTTTTTTTTTTTCTTCCTGTGTGAATAGTAGAAGTAAGTTTTGGTAAAGCAAAAAAAAAAGCAGTGACATGGAAGTATAGGAGACTTAGAGTACAATCCCAAATCTCTAATGAACTGCCTACGTGATCTCAAGACAAATTTACTACTTTTATGGCCTATTTTCTCATTTGTGGGAAAAAAAGGCTTTTGAGAAAAAATCTTTTTCTAAGATTTTTTTCTAGCTCTAAAATTATATGGTCTTAAATCTTTTTTAAAATTCAGACTCAGACTTATAAAATTATGTAGCATAGTGGATAGAGTGTTGGGACTGTAATTAATTAACTGGGACTAAGTTCAACACCAATAGATACTTCCTAGCTTTCTCATCCAGGACAAATAACTTAACTTCTATATACCTTCCTCAACTATAAAATGGAAATAATAATAGTACCTTCTTTCCAGTGTTGTTATAAGTCAAATGAAATAATATTTAGCACAGTGCTGGGCATACAGCATTAATACAATTTGTTTTTTCTCTCATGATTAGAAAACTTTGCACACTATGCTTTAAAAAAAAAAAAAGAAAGAAAAAGAAAGAAAGAAAAGAAAACTTAAATAATGTCTGGTGCTCTGTGAAGGTAGCTTTGAGAAATAGATTCCTTTTTGTCCTTTTGAGTTTCATTTTTTTTAATTAACAGCATTTTTCTCTTCCAACTATCTCCACTTCTCCCAACTTACCACAAAAACCAACTAGAAAAAGCCAGACCCTTGCACTAAATCTGTATAATATGTATTGTTGATAAGAGTTATTAAGTATTTCAAGGTTTTTATTTTATAGTATTCTTGCTATTTTACAAACTGTTCTGATTCTGCCCACTTCATTATGTATCAGTCCATAGACATCTTCCTAGGTTTCTCAGAAACCATCATTTTAGTTATTTCTTATTATACAGCAGTATTCCATTATATTCATATATGTTCATCCATTCCCAATGAATCAGTACCCCCTTAATTTCCAAATTTTGGCCACCACACAAAGAACTGCTATAAGTAAATGAGTGAATGAATATATAAATACACATAGACCTAAACCCAGATACAAAATTTTTATGTGTGTGTGTGTATATATATATATATATATATATATATGGTATGCAAGTGGTATGCATATACTTACACATGGCTCTTTTCTTTATTCTTCGGATCTTTTTGGAATACATATAGGCTCTGGGTCAGAGAGTATGCATAGTTTGGTAATTATGGGAATATAGTTCTGAATAACTTTCTAAAACAGTTATATTAATTCATAGCTCCACTGTTGTGCCTGTTTTCCCACAGCTCTTCCAACATTTACCAATTTATTTTTTTAATTAACTTTAACTTTTTAATAGGCATGACATGGAAGCTGAGAATTGTTTTGATTTGATTGTCTCTAATAGTGATTTGGAGTATTATTTGATATAGCTATCAATAGCTTGGAATTATTCTTCTGTGAATTGTGTTTTAGTCTCTAACCATTTATCATTGAAGGAATGTTTCTTAATCTTACAACTCTGAAACAATTTGGAAATACTTGCTGCAAATGTTATTTCTGCTCAGTTAGCTTTTTCCTTTCTGATGTTATATTCCTTTTTTAAAAATTTCTACTCCTATTCCCAATGCCTTGCAATTAGCAAATGCACAGTCAATAAGTATTTATAGAACCATTCATGGTAGAACAGTGGGGATTTGGAGAGATCATTTATTATAATATCCTCATTTTACTGATGAGGAAACTAAGAATCAGAAGCATTTAATGATTTGCTTAAGGTGAAATAGATAAGTGGCTGAGCTGGAATTCAAACTCGGGTCCTGTGACTGAATTCAGCTTTCCCTCTTCTGTAACTGTGCTGAATAACATGTTCACTTATAATTTACATATCTTGGTGTCCTGGAAATGAGATAATTCAATCATATAAATATCAAGTAGTACTGTCTATGTACAAGTCACTCTCTGTATACAAAGCCTAAAACAGATAGCCTCAACCCTCATAGAGCTTAATTTCTAATGGAAAGGAAGAGGTGGAGAGGAGAAGGGATTATGATATGTGCACAGAGAAATATATTATCTTGTAAGGATAGTTAACGTTTAGATAATTCTTACTATGTACCAAGCACTGTGCTAAGCACTTTACAATTTTTGGTTTTATTGGTTCTCACAACAACTCTGGAGGTAGGTGCATTTTACACTTGTGGAAACTGAGGCAAGCAAGTACTTTGTCCAGGGTAACACAGATAATAAATGTGTTTAGCCAGATTTGAGCAGCGAATAAAATGCCAGACTTAAGAGTCAGGAAGAATCATTCATCTTTCTAAATTCAAATTTGACCTGAGTCATTCACTAGCTTGGTGACTCTGGGCAGGTCACTTAGCCCTGTTTGCTTTAGTTTCCTCATTTGAAAATGAGCAGAAAAAAGAAATGGTAAATCCATCCTGTATCTTGACCAAGAAAATCTCAAATGCAGTCAGGATGGGTCAGACATGACCAAAAAAAACACTAAATGACAATTTCTTGACTCCAGGCCCAGTGCTTGATGGAAGAAAAACTGCAGAAAGGGCTTTATGACTATCGAGGAGAGAGAGAATGTTTTAACTGAGCCTTGAGAAGAAAAGATTACTTAAAGAAAGATGAAAAGCAAATATATTTCAGGGTAGGAGCTGGCATGTTTTGGATACCTCTCCCATTTTTGTTATTTTGCTTTTAAATCCAAACCAGGTGATGGAAAAGACATCATAAGGATATGTATTGATAAGAGGGTTCCAGATGAAATATGTCAGAGGTTCTATTTCTCCTCTTGGTAATCTGAATAATGTTATTCTAGACCTTTGTTTATGTCATCTGACTCTGACTTAACTTTCATTTGCCATTGATGAGGAGAATCTAGAATAAAGGCTGCTCAGAGTCTTTGAAAATTGTATTTGATTGTAGTCCAGCTTGAAAATTGGTGATTAGGAAGACCAAAACCACAGTTTTCAGGAGTAGGATGTTCATGGAACTCTTCTGAAGTATTTTTGCAACATAAACTTATCAGTTGTAACTAATAAATTTTCTAGTCTGTTTTTGAAAGTTTTAGTGTTTCTCTTAATTTGCTCTTCTATATTTTGCCTAGAAAATGATGAATTTGTTGTATACAGTGGAGGGAGTTTTACTGTATTATAATTCTTATGTTTTACTTGTCCTGATAGTTATAGCTTCCAGGCATATGCCTTCCTAAATATTGCAATAAAATAGTTTCATATTAAAGATATGATGATGATGATGATGATGATGATGATGATAATAATAATAATAATAATAATAATAATAATAATAATAATAATAATAATAAAAGTGTTTGGAGGTAAAATAACTCAAAGAAATGTAGTAATAGGCGTGGTGTTTTTCTGCATTTTGTTGTGTACTTATGTATGTGCTGCTTGCTGATCTGTTGCATACCTGTGCCTGCAGCTTTTTGCCTCCAGGTCCCTGCCCCTAGGAAGTCTCTGTAAGGTTGTACAAATCAAGGCAGTTTCCCTAGCAGCCAAAATTAACCTACGGCAACCTTCTTGGAACAAGTAGCTTTTTAGGACTACAAAAGTATCTGGAGGAGCCTTAGGTGACAAAGAGGGCTATTTTAAGGAATATGTTCTATGAACAGATCACTGACTACTAGGAAACTGCTAGCTTTTAATTTTAAGTTCCTTTTGATTCAGAAAATTGGTTCAAAACTTCCATTTTTTCCCCCAATGTTATTTCCTTTCTCTTCATCCATAATTTATTTATAAAATTGAAGGTATGGAAATACTTTCAGACTATAACACATTTCTGATTTTTTGTTTGTTCGTTTCAAACAATTTCAACGTTTAGAGAATTTGAAAGAAAGGAATAATGAGTAAATATTTTAGAAATGGAAAAAAAATAATAAACTGCTCAGTGATGACTACTTAAAAATGTTTGAAAAGAGCCAACCTCTCAGTATTATTGAAAAGTATGTAGTATTATATTATATCAATATCAAAACAATATCAGACAAGAATAGATCACTCAAGCTTTCTAGTATGGTATCTGTCTTTTGCATGTAACACTTATGTTAAATTATCTTAAAAGCAAGTTTCTCTTGCATACCATTCTATGTATAAATACTAAACACTTTACATTATAAAATTTGTCATTTATCCTGTTTGACAATCCTTTTTATAATGTTTGTGAGAGATTTTCCAATTAGTTTTTTTTTTTTTTTTTTGCTTTGTTTTCTAAATGTTCATTGTAACTAAAAAAAATAATTTCCTAACACCTGTGGGAGTACTTTTTCTTTCCATCCTACTTCTATTACTGATAAAATAATATTATTTCTAAGGTTTTGCACATATAATTTCTAGAATAAAATACAGTAAGGACTTGTGAAGCTCTACTATATATTTATATTATTTAAATATATCATATATGTATATGAAGAAAAATTAGACAGACTTCACAGCTACCAATTCAAATGGAGCACATTGTTGTTATTTTTATTGTTGTTCAGAGACCATGTGTGGTTTTGCATTTGTTCCCACTTGATATCTGAGATATCACTAACAATAAGCAGAATAAAAAAACAAGTTTGGTGCTACTTCAAATTAATGTCAAAATGCAAAGAATTGATGAAAAGGCTCTTTATGCCCTTAAGGCCCAGGCAGTCTTATGGATAGCTTCTTTAGCCCATACTAATATGAAGAACTCACATATGGTTAACTGTTAACTTATGCTTCCAAATAACACTAATCATTACAAAGTACCGGAATAAATGCTTATATTAAGGGGGCCTGTTTCCTTAATGTTTATATAATCAAAGTTCAGAACTGCCATTTGAAAGCACTGTGAGGCTATTGGTATTTAATATGCATCAATAAATAAACTTTCAATTATCTTTGTGAATACAACCAAAGATAGCATGACAATCAGAAAGCAATGATCTATCTAGTAATTGTTCTAAATAAATAATTTTGCTGGATATGCTCTTTGCTTAATTGCAGGTGAAGCTGAAATCTTATGAAATTTAAATAGCTTTCCTGCTTCAAGGTAAACTAAGCAGAAATTTAGAATCTCTCACCTTGAAAAAGATTTTTCTTATCCAGTGAAAAGATGGCCAACTTGTTTTATTTCCAATTACACCCCTCTCTTTTTATGGCAATTGACTCTATGTTACATCATGGGAAAAATAGAATTCTCTTTAAAGAAAAGATTGCTTTAAACTTAGAACCAGAGCTTGTAACACTATATTTAATGCCATATCTACCTTGGTTTAAAATAGTTTGTCCTGAACTAATAATCACTTAATAGATTTATAAAAGAAAAATGGTTACTGTAAAATTTAAATTTATCCAATATGTTTGTTAATTAATATGCTAGTGCTAGCATAGTTCAACTACATTTAATAGCAGAGGCCATGTCCATTCTAATTTCTTTGTTGTAACTTCCTTTGTTAGATTCTTTTCTGAGACCATTTGCATGACACTTATTCATGTATACCTACCCAAGAATCTACTTAATCACATTCTTATATATGGAATATCTAAATACTTATTTGTCTAACTCTGTATTTGAGTAATCCTTGAAGAGAAAAATCTCAGGACATTAATACCATAGATATAATTTTTAGGACTAATGAATTTGTATGTCTTTTAGGCAGTTCTACATTACAGATACATTAGTATTCTCTCCTTTTTATAAGGCTGGAGTAAATCCCATGGCACCAGAAGAATTTAGATACTGATTACTTGCGATTGGTTCCTGGTGATTTGCTCTTAATAATTTCTAGTTGAATTTAATGAATGTATGATTCCTGAAATGTTGCTTCATTAAAACTGCATCTTTCCTCTTCAAGTGTGATTTCAGCCATTTCATCCTTTTTTCTTTTTCTTTTTTTTTTTTTTTTTTTTTTTTTTTTTTTGTGATATATTTTCTTTTCTGAAAAAGTATGGAATGAGACATCAGGAACAATTAAGGATGTGGTTTTAGTTCTCCTGTATGCATTTTTCAAGAACTCACATCCAGATAGTATTTCTGAATAAAATGATACCTGCTGATCCTTAGAAATAGCATTGTTATTTTTTAAAATATCACTCCTCCAGTTGACCTGAATATTTGACAAATGGAGATAGGGAAAGGGAAATAGACTTTTTAAAAGGGGAAAAACCCTAGAGAAATAAAAGAAACTAGGAAGAGCTTTGTGACAAGCCAGTGTGAAACAGGAGCTTCATTCAGTATTGTACTAATAAAATATAAGGCTCGATTAAGTTGTACTTTGCAGCTTTCAGGCTTAATTTAACTGAGACGGTGATTTGCAAATGAATATCTGCATGAATCCTTTTAAAAAAAAATCCAAATGCAAATGAGTACAACTGCAATAAAATATATTTGCAAATGAATCCTGTTGCTTTATTCATTTATTGTGTAATTACTGCAATCCTTCCCACCTTGTTTTCAGTATTTCTTAATCATTAAGTCGGAAGCATGACAGCAGTGCCAGCCCTGGCATGATTCTCTTTGACTAAAACCTTGTAAATTAACACAATTAGCACAGCATCATCCTGCTAATTAACTTCCAGTGTCTGGTGCAGCGGTTTTGCAAACAAGGAAGAGGGAGTCAGAAGGGAATCAACACGCCATTCTGTTACCAAACTGTGTGCTATGTTAGGTTTAGCTTAGGGAGGCTAAGCTGGCCATGTCAGATGCCAGAGTCAGGCAATGAGGAGCTAAAGGGGCTGGGGGAGGAGAAAAGAAAGGGGTAGGAGCTGTCAAAATAGACTGGAATAATTCAGAAGGGAGCTCGTGCCACAGATGCTTCATTTAGACTAGGCCTCCCCCTTATCAAGGAATCTGTGCTGGAGGGCACTATACAGTTTGCAAGAACCATTTTTGGTCATACAAGAGAGAAGAAAGTCTGTTTAATATAGCTGTACCCAAATATGCAACAATCCTGTCATGCATGCATGCATTATAGTGGAAAGAAACTGCAAGGAAGATAGGTGTTTTGCCCCACTCCCGTCCCCCTCAGTTCTGCCACTAAATAGCAGTGTGACCTTTGGCAAGTCACTAATTCTAGGTCTCAATTTCCTCATCTATAAAATGAAGGAGTTGGATTAAGTGATCTCTAGGGAAAGTTCCAGCTTTAAAATTTGATGATTCTATAATTCTTTTAAGAACTATGAGTTCTCTTAAGTGGGAAAAAAAAATGCTATGAGGAAAAAAAAATGCTATTTAGTCTGATCACAAAGAGTCCTATTCACCAATTAGTCTAGCAAATGAAAGATTGTTAACCACATCATCTTGTCACCTAGTTATCCTCTAATAACTAATGTCATACACTGTTTCTTATGGAACTTTGAAGGGTGAGATTGCTTCACATTCTCCATTTGTCCTTCCTTTCCCTTCTCCCTTCCCCCTTCCTCTTTTCTTTCCCTTCCTTTCTCTTTCTCTCTCTCTTTTTACCTCTCTTCTTCTCTCTCTTTTACTCCTCCATACACCTTTTCTAAGTACCCTGAAGGCTCTAAACTAAAAGAGGAAAAATAATAATAAAAGAGAGGGAGAGAGGGAGAGAGAGAGAGACCGCAAGAAGACAAACAGACAAGTGATGCTTGTTTTTTTTTTCCAGAGACTCAACAACAGAACTGAAAAGCAGAAAGGAGCCAGTTGTAATTCATACCGAGTTGTAGGCTTTGTGTGATGAAAGCGATGGAGCGCTGCCTGGGAGATTGCTTTGCTGCACTCCACGAAGCAGATTTGAAACTGTCGTGGACCACTTTAGATGAGAGTTGGATTATGGAATGACCTGCTCTGTCTGTGTCATATTGTTCTGCGCAGGGTGCATTATACTGTGCTAACTAGGTGTTCAGTACCAAATAAGAGAGGTATCCTAGATGTGATCTGTCAGCTGTGTCTCATATTTTTATATTGGTTAAAATATAAAACAGAAACTGTGATATGAAAAGACAGAGCAGTTAGGTATCTTACATGTTAATAGCACTCACATTCTAGGTATTTTAAATCTGTGCATATTTTATTTTTAAACTCATCATGAATGTGTTTTAATTTGACAAGAAAAGCAATGTGTGTGTACGTATGTGTGTGTACGCATGTATATAATGCAACTCACTTTTTTTCTTTTTTGTGAAAAAAAAAACATTCTTTATGTGAACACATTTCAGGTTCTTTCTAGGGTGTATGTAATATATCATTTGAAGCTATCGGTGTTTATTTTTAAGCTGAATTTAATTTTAATTTACTTTAAATCATACAGATAATACAGGTAACATATAACTGCTAAATCTTTTGGAAGGTCAAAATCTCAATATGAAATTATTCTTGACTATATAGGATGAGAAGTTAATTTTGGGTTTTGCTTTTAAATATTGCATCTGCAGAATACTCTTAAAAAGTCTAAAGAATATCTACACATACCATTAACTTTATTTTTTCTCCAACAACCATAGGCTTGAAGATGCAGTGGACGCCGGAGCATGCCCAGTGGCCAGAACAGCACTTTGACATCACCTCGACCACTCGGTCTCCTGCCCACAAAGTTGAAGCCTACCGTGGTCATCTGCAGCGCACCTATCAATACGCCTGGGCCAATGATGACATATCTGCTTTGACTGCCTCCAATTTGTTAAAAAAGTATGCAGAGAAGTATTCTGGAATTCTTGAAGGCCCAGCTGAACGGCCTGTCCTCAGCAACTACACAGATGCACCTTCAGGGTTGGTGAATGGTCGGAAGAATGAAAGTGAACCTTGGCAGCCTTCATTGAATTCAGAAAGTGTGTATCCCATGAACTGTGTTCCAGATGTTATCACCGCCAGCAAAGCTGGTGTAAGTACAGCTCTCCCTCCTGCAGATGTCTCTGCCAGTATAGGGAGTTCTCCTGGGGTGGCCAGCAACCTGACAGAACCTAGTTACTCTAGTAGTACCTGTGGAAGTCACACGGTACCGAGTCTCCATTCAGGGCTACCATCTCAGGAATATGCCACAGGATACAACGGATCATATTTGCATTCTACATACAGCAGCCAGCCAGCACCTGCACTTCCTTCCCCTCATCCATCCCCTTTGCATAGCTCCGGCCTCTTACAGCCACCGCCACCTCCTCCTCCACCACCAGCCCTGGTCCCAGGCTACAATGGGACCTCGAACCTCTCCAGTTATAGCTACCCCTCTGCTAGCTATCCTCCTCAAACCTCGGTGGGACCTGGGTACAGCCCAGGTGGTGCACCTCCTCCTTCAGCATACCTGCCTTCAGGAATTCCTGCTCCTACTCCGCTGCCCCCTACTACTGTACCTGGCTACACCTACCAGAGTCATGGTTTGACACCTATTGCCCCCTCAGCTCTGACAAACAGTTCAGCAAGTTCTCTCAAACGGAAAGCCTTCTACATGGCAGGGCAAGGAGAAATGGACTCCAGTTATGGAAATTACAGCTATGGCCAACAGAGATCTACACAGAGTCCTATGTACAGAATGCCCGACAACAGCATTTCAAACACAAACAGGGGGAATGGCTTTGACAGAAGTGCTGAAACATCATCCTTAGCATTTAAGCCAACAAAGCAGCTAATGTCCTCTGAACAGCAAAGGAAATTCAGCAGCCAGTCCAGCAGGGCTTTGACACCCCCTTCGTACAGTACTGCTAAAAATTCCTTGGGATCCAGAACCAGTGAATCCTTTGGGAAGTACACATCCCCCGTAATGAATGAGCATGGGGACGAGCACAGACAGCTCCTCCCTCACCCAATGCAAGGCCCGGGACTCCGTGCAGCTACCTCATCCAACCACTCTGTGGACGAGCAACTGAAGAATACTGACACACACCTCATTGACCTTGTAACCAATGAGATTATCAACCAAGGACCTCCAGTGGACTGGAATGACATCGCCGGCCTCGACCTGGTAAAGGCTGTCATTAAAGAGGAGGTTTTATGGCCCGTGTTGAGGTCAGATGCTTTCAATGGACTGACTGCCCTACCTCGGAGCATCCTTTTATTTGGGCCTCGGGGAACAGGCAAAACATTATTAGGTAGATGCATAGCTAGTCAGCTGGGGGCTACGTTTTTCAAAATTGCTGGCTCCAGTCTAGTCACCAAGTGGTTAGGGGAAGGAGAGAAAATCGTCCATGCTTCCTTTCTCGTGGCCAGGTGTCGTCAGCCCTCCGTGATTTTTGTTAGTGACATTGACATGCTTCTCTCTTCTCAAGTGAGTGAAGAACACAGTCCGGTCAATAGAATGAGAACCGAGTTCCTTATGCAGCTGGACACTGTACTAACTTCTGCTGAGGACCAAATAGTAGTAATTTGCGCCACCAGTAAACCAGAAGAAATAGATGAATCCCTTCGGAGGTACTTCATAAAACGACTTTTAATCCCGCTTCCTGACAGCACAGGGAGGCACCAGATAATAGGACAACTGCTCTCACAGCACAATTACTGTCTCAATGACAAGGAGTTTGCACTGCTTGTCCAGCGCACAGAAGGCTTCTCTGGACTAGATGTGGCTCATTTGTGTCAGGAAGCAGCAGTGGGCCCACTCCATGCCATGCCAGCGACAGACCTTTCAGCCATTATGCCCAGCCAATTGAGGCCAGTTACATATCAAGACTTTGAAAATGCTTTCTGCAAGATTCAGCCTAGCATATCTCAAAAAGAGCTTGATACTTATGTTGAATGGAACAAAATGTTCGGTTGCAGTCAGTGATAATTTTTCTTTTTCTTTTCTTTTTTTTTTTAAATGTAATGAATGTTGGCACACACACACACAAAACCTGCTACATAGGGTAGAGAACCCCTTTTCAGTAATATTCAAATTGCGAAGGGTTACTGGGGGAGATGACAATGATGTTGCATCTTTAGAGTCAGGGTAGACTTGGAGGAAAAGTGCATCAAACAAGAGCTGCTGATCTGAAAAGCCCCAGATGACAGGAAGCGTGTGTTGATGCTCAGTTCTGTTCAAGCCAGACACCACTCGCCAAGGAGCAAGGTGCAAGTGGGTTGATTTCAGAAGGACATGAACCCCGTGTGTTGATTCCATTCTGCTGTTCTTGAGATTTAGTTGCTGTCAAGTGCCTGGAGTGGTGCTTTTTTTTTGTTTGCCTCACAATTACATTGGTGGCATGTGCTAATATAAAGAGCTTTAACTTCAAACATTGGACTAAAGAGATGAACGGTTGTGTTGCGACAGAGAACCAGATTTTTGCCATTCTAAGAGCAACAGTATTCCTCAATCCTGTCTGTTCTGCAGTATTAAGCTAAGAACAGGTAAAAACAGGGTAACGGTAATCTGGACCTTAATTTCTGCAGTTCATTTCTTTTAATGTTCTGTCTGCAAAAACTCAGGAAAGTGATTGTGATTTGTACAGTACCTCAAAGGAATGTGTTGAAAGCACTATGTACTGCTGAGAGTTATAGGCTAGGCTTCAATGTTACTTTATATTAAATATGTATGTTTACCTCAACAATTGGAAAATGGAAAGGAAAATTATTTTGAATGTATCCAGGAAAATACTGAAGTGTGATATGACTGAATCTTCGCAGTTTAAAGTAGAAAATAGAAGGTTTTTTTTTTTTCAAAAAAAAAAAAAAAAAAAGGTTCTTTTACCAATCTGGGAATTAAACCAGAGCAAAATAATTCTCTTTATGTCAGTACACTATACGAGTTCTTAGTACATTGCTCCTTGATAATTAAGTGATATGGTTCTTAAAAGATAACACTGGTGAAGGAAAGCCACTTACTCCGTTTATGTTAGCATCTGGAAACAATCAACCACGAGATCTGTTAGGACTTTAAGAGGCATATTACCTAAAAACTATGACTGCCTTTTACTGCATAAGTGGTGGTCGTGGTAGTTTTGAAGTTATTTGTTAAAACTGTTGGGAATGGCGATATTCTAGATCACGGATATAGCTTATGGGATTGCAGTGCTGCTTGTAGAATGCAGTCAATAGCAGCCAAAAACAAACACCTTTCCCCAATCCCCCACAAACAAATGCAGACAAAATGACCCCATACAAATCCTCAAACTTATGAGGATTTACCCCTATACACACACACACACACACACACACACACACACATACACACACTTTGGCTCCATTTTTTGTCAATATATTTTCCATTACACTTTTAAAATCTCTCCTGGCTGGAGTGTTCCTGCCATTATTTCTACCTCAGTTTTGTTACATTTCTCTTTGAAGATAAGTAGAAAATTATGCCTGGACATGTGCATGTGTGCAAATACTCATATAACTTGCCAAACAAATTAATTTCTATTTCCTCCTGCGCTTTTTTCCCCATAAGCCAAGTTTCCAGAAAATCCATTTCCGCTCTTACATCCACCACAACTACACTCTCCATAGAGTTTTTCCTCATGGTTGGCACATGTGGCATTTTGCTCAGTTCTTCACTCCTTCCCTCTAGCCCACAATGGCATTCTCTTTATCCTTTAATAGTTTATGTGCAGCAGCAGCTGCTTATTGACTGCTGACTGATGCTGGGCAATGCCTCTGAAAAGGAGCAGTGTAGGCTATAACTTTTCCAAACCCACTGCCACTACATGAGCAGAAAAGCTTGGCTTTTTGAATGTAATTTGGGGGGTTATTTTAAAGAGACAGTAACAAAACTGTTGCAAAGCACTGGCATTTGATGTTTTTATTAAGTAATGTACCTTCAAAAATAAATAAATAAATGCACTAAAGAGCCCCAAGAAGATAAATATCTGTTATTAGATTTTTTTTTTTTTTTTTGTCATTTCAAAATTTATGTAAAGATCCCATTTGGAATGTTAAATTCTCTGAAACATTTTTTAGAAAGCTAATGAGGGATTTCATGAGATTTCTGGAATTTTAAGATGCTTGATTGTTGCTTTCCTTTTTCTTTTCTCATATTACTAAAAACAGAGCAAATGAACCAAAATTTAATTTAGTATGACATTTTGTTGATTAAAACTGTGTTTAAACATGAAAATTCCATATTTAAAACAGTGCCTTTCATTAAGGGTAGAGAAAATACCATTTAAATAGATCATCTGCTTTTCTGCAAGTGACTCAACTATACAATCGTGTTCTGGCTCCACACTGCGCTTCCCTCATAGGAGGGAAATTCCAACATCCCCATTAGCTTGTAGGTTCATATTGATCTCGCTGACAAGTTTACTATTGCAGAGTGCTGACCTATTTTCTGTCTTTTAGACATTGCGTTTCATTTCTGTCATCACGCTGTGCTCACTTGAAAGGTTCTGCCAAGTTTTGACAAACCTCCTCTGATTTAAACCACTTTGGAAAAATCTGTAATACTGACCCCTTTTGTGACTAGTAAGAGTTAATGCCAAATATGGGACTGAACTATGGTATTTTTTGCTTTTGTTCAAAAAACTGAAATGAAGTTATGAGCAGGCATTTGGGCTTCAAGCTTTAAATTTCTCCCTTAGAATCTGAATCTGAGATATTATTGATTAAAATCTATCTCTTTTGGCAAAAGCTGAAATAATTTGTAAGTTCCAGCTAGCCTCAGAATTCCAGGGTTTGAACTCTTAGGAAATTAGATATGCTTTAGAAATAAAGATTTTGGGGAAGGGCATGTTGTGCAAAACAGCTGACCTGTGTGTGAGCTG